>NC_143022.1:56947500-57247500 GCF_057628025.1 Oncorhynchus mykiss | reverse complement strand
GTACTCCCTGTTCACCCACGACTGCGTGGCCACGCACGCCTCCAACTCAATCATCAAGTTTGCGGACGACACAACAGTGGTAGGCTTGATTACCAACAACGACGAGACGGCCTACAAGGAGGAGGTGAGGGCCCTCGGAGTGTGGTGTCAGGAAAATAACCTCACACTCATCGTCAACAAAACTAAGGAGAGGATTGTGGACTTCAGGAAACAGCAGAGGGAACACCCCCCTATCCACATCGATGGAACAGTAGTGGAGAGGGTAGTAAGTTTTAAGTTGCTCGGCGTACACATCACAGACAAACTGAATTGGTCCACCCACACAGACAGCATCGTGAAGAAGGCGCAGCAGCGCCTCTTCAACCTCAGGAGGCTGAAGAAATTCGGCTTGTCACCAAAAGCACTCACAAACTTCTACAGATGCACAATCGAGAGCATCCTGTCGGGCTGTATCACCGCCTGGTAGGGCAACTGCTCCGCCCACAACCGTAAGGCTCTCCAGAGGGTAGTGAGGACTGCACAACGCATGCCTGTTCACCCCGCTATCAACCAGAAGGTGAGGTCAGTACAGGTGCATCAAAGCTGGGACCGAGAGACTGAAAAACAGCTTCTATCTCAAGGCCATCAGACTGTTAAACAGCCACCACTAACATTGAGTGGCTGCTGCCAACACACTGACTCAACTCCAGCCACTTTAATAATGGGAATTGATGGGAAACAGTATATGTATATACTGCACTCTATATCATCTACTGCATCTTTATGTAATACATGTATCACTAGCCACTTTAACTATGCCACTTTGTTTACATACTCATCTCATACCTGCACTCAATACCATTTACTGTATCTTGCCTATGCCGCTCTGTACCATCACTCATTCATATATCTTTATGTACATGTTCTTTATCCCCTTACACTTGTGTCTATAAGGTAGTAGTTTTGGAATTGTTAGCTAGATTACTTGTTGGTTATAACTGCATTGTCGGAACTAGAAGCACAAGCATTTCGCTACACTCGCATTAACATCTGCTAACCATGTGTATGTGACAAATAAAATGTTATTTGATTTGAGTCCCCCATCTCTCTAGCTCTCCCCGGTGTCCCCCATCTCTCTAGCTCTCCCCGGTGTCCCTCATCTCTCTAGCTCTCCATGGGTTCCCCCATCTCTCTAGCTCTACCTGGTTTCCCCCATCGCTCACCATTTTTTTTTAAATACAATCATTCATTCCCTCTTTGGTTTTTATCTTTCTTAAATTCATTTTCCAGTTTTTTTTGTCCTGTGCGGTTCTATGTAAGACACAAATTGGTTTCTTATTTTTCCTACACGCACAGATCGACAGACCTCGAGTACTCCCAACTGCGCACATTTTTGTTGTAGCCCTGGACAAGCACACCTGATTAAACTTGTCAACTAATCATCAAGCCCTCAATGAGTTGAATCCGGTGAGTTTGTCAGTGGCTACAACACAAATATCTGCTAGTGGTGGAGTTGAGAAACACTGGTATAGAGTACAGCTTTGTGTAATTTGTTAACTTTGCTAATTTTGCCTGTCTAACTGGGACAGAATCAACAGATTCAACAGCACTCAGGGCCATAACTAACAGTCTGATTGGATAACAATGTCTAGTTGTTGATGTCGAGGGTTCAAATGCCACTGCTACTTAACATGCATAATTTAATGTTGCATGTTAGATTAGATTCCCTAATTCAAGTAGCGGCCAGAAGAGTACCTAAGGGGATGTTATTCCTTCTTATTCCTTCTCCTCCTCACCCCCCTCCTTTCCTCCTTACATGCAGATTGGGCTGTTATGAGCCGTCTGCTATGATTAATGACATAGAACAATGACCTGCTCACTCCTATGGTAAGACTGAGACATGGCTTGCTGCACAATTATGAATACACACAGGGACACATGGAGATACACACAGACAGCTGTGTGTATGAAAATGAAAATGGGTGTTTGCTGGTTGTTGGTTGATTGACACCAGCAATCTTGAGGGTTTGATTAAATAACGTAGGAGGCTAAATTGAGACAATGGGACATTGTTGATTCATATTGGCATAATGACTTTCCACTTATCTTGTTCTTAATGTCCAAAGTCACAGTCTGTTGAGCTGCATTTTTTAAAAACTTTCACCAACCTCTCACTCATCCCTTACTCATGAGGCTCTTGTGAGGGTTTCACAGCTCATCGAGAGAAATATGAGATGGTTAGAGAGAGAGAGAGAGAGGTTTAGAGAGAGAGAGAGGGAGAGAGGGTTAGAGAGAGAGAGAGAGAGAGAGAGAGAGGGTTAGAGAGAGAGCGAGAGGGGGGGGGGTGAGAGACAAGCTAATTCTCCCCATTGGAGCAGATGGGATATCAGTGGCACAGCCTGGCAGCGCGTTTCCCAGTGAAGTACCAGTGTGTCCCAGACTGACGATGGGCATTAGCAGAGGAAAGTGAGGATAGGTGGCAATAGCATGGAATCCACACTGATATGCTCCGTTACAACTAAGGAAGCAATGGAGAAACTGAGCATTCAGTTTGGATTACAGGCTAAAGGATCAACAGAGCACCATTATGACTGAAGATCACAGATCACATTAATTTAGACTGCATCATTCAGGATTTATACATTGTCCATTAACATTGGTTATCTGGTCAATATCAAAAGCTAACAAGGCCGAAAAGCAGCCAACAAATTCTCAGCATATGTGGGAACTCCTTCAAGACTGTTGGAAAACCATTCCAGGTGAAGCTGGTTGAGAGAATGCCAATAGTGTGCAAATCTGGCATCAAGGCAAAGGGTGGCAACTTTGAATAATCTAAAATCTAATTTGATTTGTTTAACACTTTTTTGGTTATCACATCATTCCGTATGTGTTTTTTCATAGTTTTGATGTCTTCACTGTTATTCTACAATGTAGAAAATAGTAAAATAAAGAAAAACCCTTGAATGAGTAGGTATGTCCAAACCTTTGACTGGTAATATGTACAGTGGCTTGCGAAAGTATTCGGCCCCCTTGAACTTTGCAACCTTTTGCCACATTTCAGGCTTCAAACATAAAGATATAAAACTGTATTTTTTTGTGAAGAATCAACAACAAGTGGGACACAATCATGAAGTGGAACTAAATTTATTGGATATTTCAAACTTTTTTAACAAATCAAAAACTGATAAATTGGGTGTGCAAAATTATTCAGCCCCCTTAAGTTAATACTTTGTAATAACTTTTGCTGCGATTACAGCTGTAAATCGCTTGGGGTATGTCTCTATCAGTTTTGCACATCGAGAGACTGACATTTTTTCCCATTCCTCCTTGCAAAACAGCTCGAGCTCAGTGAGGTTGGATGGAGAGCATTTGTGAACAGCAGTTTTCAGTTCTTTCCACAGATTCTCGATTGGATTCAGGTCTGGACTTTGACTTGGCCATTCTAACACTGCAGTTTTATATCTTTATGTTTGAAGCCTGAAATGTGGCAAAAGGTCGCAAAGTTCAAGGGGGCCGAATACTTTCGCAAGGCACTGTATATTTTACTTCATTATTTTCCCTTAACCCTACCACCCCTCCCTTAATTGGAGTAAACTAATGGATGACAACACTTAGGCTTCTACTTCCAGCTTACACATACTATATACATTTTACGGACACGCTATATTTTACAATAGTTATCTTTTGTTTGTTTTTAGTCATATCCTTCAGCTATCCTCAACCCTTCCCATCTCTGAAGACCATCCAGTTTTGATTTTTTTTTGCCATATATCTTTCAACTGTGCTGTTTTTGTGATAATAGCTCTCATACTACTTCTACTTGACCTTGATTGGCATTTGGCAGACACTGTGTGTATTCATGATGTGACACTTTTGGCCATAATGTTCAGGTACTGAAACCCTGGGTCACAGCAAGAGGAGTCATGGGGCTCAGGGTTATGTAGGGCTCTGTGGGATTAATGGAGCTACTGTGGGTTTCTCCTAACCCCAGGGAAGACTTGCCTTACTTCACCTTGTCACTTTACTGCAACTGTCACACGCAAACATGTAAGCATGAGTACACACACACACACACACACACACACACACACACTCAAACAGAAACACGCAGGCAAACACATAAAAGAATATGCACATGCACACACAAAGACAGTCACAGACTCACACACAAACAGATCATGATAAAATGCATGTATGCAGAGTGTTTAGCTTATAGCGTTTAATTAAAACATTATGAAAGAACCTTATATTATGATATATCCACAAGGTTATTTGATTTTGTCTGTAGGGAGCCTTCTTATTTCTGACTGAAATTCATATTAATCTCTGCAGACAATGTGTTTTTTTAATTAAATGTGTGGAAGAGAAGAGGGCCTCATTTTGAAAGCAAGCACCAGTCAGAGTTCATCATGCACATCATTTGTTCTCCCAGGCCTGTGACGATGTGGTGTGTGTGTGCGTGTCTGCAGTATGTGTTTGGGCCAGTGCACTCGGAAAGTATTCAGACCCCTTGACTTTTTCCACATTTTGTTACATTACAGCTTTATTCTAAAATTGATTACATCGTTTTTCCCCTCATCAATCTACACAAAATACCCTATAATGCAAAAGAAAAAAAAGGTTTTAAGACATTTTTGAAAATGTATTTAAAAAAAGCCTGAAATATCACATTTACATAAAAATTCAGACCCTTTACTCAGTACTTTGTGGAAGCACCTTTAACAGCGATTTCAGCCTTGAGTCTTCTTGGTTATGACGCTACAAGCTTGGCACACAGACTGTATTTTGGGAGTTTCTCCCATTCTTCTCTGCAGATCCTCTCAAGCTCTGCCAGGTTGGATGGGGAGCATCGCTGCACAGCTATTTCCAGGTTTCTCCAAATATGTTTGAACGGGCTCCGGCTGGGCAACTCAAGGACATTCAGAGACTTGACCCGAAGCCACTCCTGCATTGTCTTGGCTGGGTGCTTAGGGTCGTTGTCCTGATGGGTCGTTGTCCTGATGGAAGGTATAAACCTCCCCCCCAAGTCTGAGGTCCTGAGCGCTCTGGAGAAGATTTTCATCAAGGATCTCTCTGTACTTTGCTCCATTCATCTTTACCCTGATCCTGACTAGTGTTTCAGACCCTGCCACTGAAAAACATCTCCACAGCACAATGCTGACACCACCATGCTTCACCGTAGGGATGGTGCAAGGTTTCCTCCAGATGTGAATCTTGGCATTCAGGCCAAAGAGTTCAATCTTGGTTTCATCAGACCAGAGAATCTTATTTCTCATGGGCTGAGTGTCACGCCCTGGTCTTAGTATTTTGTGTTTTCTTTATTAATTTGGTCAGGCCAGGGTGTGACATGGGTTTTGTATGTGGTGTGTTTTGTCTTAGGGTTTTTGGTACGTATTGGGATTGTGGCTTAGTGGGGTTTTCTAGGTAAGTCTATGGTTGCCTGAAGTGGTTCGCAATCAGAGGCAGGTGTTTATCGTTGTCTCTGATTGGGAACCATATTTAGGCAGCCATATTCTTTGAGTGTTTCGTGGGTGATTGTTCCTGTCTCTGTGTTAGTTTGCACCAGTTTAGGCTGTTAGGTTTTCACGTTATATGTTTATTGTTTTTGTATTGATCGTGTTTCATCTTAAATTAAAGATGTATCTAAATAACCACGCCGCATTTTGGTCTGACTCTCCTTCACCTAAAGAAAACCATAACACTGAGTCTTTAGGTGCCTTTTGTCAAACTCCAAGCGGGCTGTCCTGTGCCTTTTACTGAGGAGTGGCTTCCGTCTGGCCTCTCAACTGTAAAGGCCTGATTGGTGAGGTGCTGCAGAGATGGTTGTCTTTCTGAAAGATTATCCTATCTCCACAGAGGAACTCGGGAGCTCTGTCAGAGTGACTATCGGGTTCTTGGTCACCTCCCTGACTAAGGCCCTTCTCTCCCAATTTCTCAGTTTGGCCGGGCAGCCAGCTCTAGTTTGGTGATTCCAAACCTGTTCCATTTAAGAATGTCACTGTGTCCTAGGGGAACTTCAAAACTGCAGAAATGTTTTGGTACCCTTCCCCAGTTCCTTGGACCTCATGGCTTGGTTTTTGCTCTGACATGCACTGTCAACTGTGGGACCTTATATAGACAGGTGTGTGCCTTTGCAAATCATGTCCAATCAACTGAATTTACCACAGGTGGATTCCGATCAAGTTGTAGAAACATCTCCAGAAGCATCATTTGGAGCTGCAGTTTGGAGCTGTTAAATGCTCATGATTCAAGTAATAGTTCACTTGAACCATAACATTAACATCAAACTCAGAGCATTCAAAAACATGCATTATCAAAATTCTAGGAATGGTCCGATCTGTCATAGACTAGAAAAATGCTTCTGTCAAAGCAATTCTAAATTTCATTCTGTAGCTTGTCAACATTGTTCTATAGAAGGATATTCACAACAGAATTATAAATGAAACATCAAACAGCGTTGACAGTTCTGAGGGGGGATGATTACCAGAGGGAAGCTGTATGGTAATATCCATGTTGGAGAGTGCCAGGGGGAAAGGGGCACACTCTATCTCTCTTTCTCACAAACTCTCGCACGCACACACACACACACACACACACACACAATCTTGTTTCTCATGGTCTGAGAGTCTTTAGGTGCCTTTTGTCATTCTATGGTATAGTGCCAGTGGTGAGGTGGAAAAGGGTAACCCAGCTAGCAACATAATGTTTTGAGAATCATATGTTTCTAAAAGCTTGGTGAGAGCATGGTTGTCCTATGGTTATTTTGCATACAACCTTCCCACAACTTCCTGGGAGTGGTGCAGGATAGTTGCTTGACTTTGGAGCAGTGTCAGTACATTTAAGGAACTTGACATAAAATATATATTTTCTTTATATTTCATTACTTTAACAGAACATTTCTGAAAAGTTCAAACATGGTTACATTTAATTTACATTTTGGTAATGTTCTAGGAGGGTTCTGTAACAGGTTTGAAATTGGGAATGTTCTCAAATAGTTCAGAAAATGTTAAGAAACAACGTTCCTCTGTGGGAATTTCAGTACTTCAGCATAACGTGTCCTACAGGTTTCCTCATGGTTGTATTTAAAATAATGTTCTCCATGTTCCAACACAAAAAAACTTTAGTAAGGTTCAGAGAATGATCAAAGAATGTTATTTAAAAACATACATTCCATTCTCAACATAAACAAAACTTTCCTTATCCTCTATCTTGTTAAGTGTGTTCAGGTGTGTTGGCCTCGCCCACTAATTGGCCACGCCTGATCTCAATGAGTGCTTGTTTCCTTTGAAATGGGGTTTGTTTGAATATACTTAATGAATAGCTTTGTATTTATAAAAAAAATACATGGCCTGCTAGCTTCATCCTGTTGGCACAGTGGACAAATTCCATGGATAAAGAACGGAAGATCTTAGGTTCAAATCCTAAATTAAGGAAAATAAATGCGTAAGGAAATTAAAAAGTTGACCCAAAATAAGGTAGCAGTGTTATCGAAACATTCAGTGAAAGTTTAAGTTAGTTATAGAGGACAAAGACCTAGAAATAACATATCATTTCAGTTTTCAAAGCATAATAAAACCTCCCGGGAAAACGTTCAAGGAACCAGAGTAGAACGTTCTCAGAACCCCCATGCAACCTAAAAAAAAGTTATCAGACTAGGCTAAATATTAACTTCTGTTCTCAGAACGTTTAGAAAACTTTTACCAGTCATGAAACATATGGCTTCGTTCTCACAACCAATGTTAAACCGAAAAAACGTTTGTTCCCAACTAACTATGGGAAACTGAGATGGAGGATTTACCACATGAATAGAGGGTAACCTGTGTGTCTGTCTGTCTGTCTTTCTGTCTTTCTGTCTGTCTTTCTGTCTTTCTGTGTGTGTGTGTGTGTGTGTGTGTGTGTGTGTGTGTGTGTGTGTGTGTGTGTGTGTGTGTGTGTGTGTGTGTGTGTGTGTGTGTGCGTGCGTGTGTGTGTGCAGAACACATACTGTATGTGCGTGGAGAACAATCTGTGCATATGTTACTTCGGTATTTGTTTGTGTGCATATGCATTTCTGCATGCAATGGATGTACAGGTGTGACAGCATAGCAGCCCATCTCACCCCTTCACCCATACGGTAAATACAGTGGGGCAAAAAAGTATTTAGTCAGCCACCAACTGTGCAAGTTCTCCCACTTAAAAAGATGAGAGAGGCCTGTACTTTTCATCATAGGTACACTTCAACTATGACAGACAAAATGACAAAATCACATTGTAGGATTTTTTATGAATTTATTGGCAAATTATGGTGGAAAATAAGTATTTGCTCACCTACAAACAAGCAAGATTTCTGGCTCTCACAGACCTGTAACTTCTTCTTTATGAGGCTCTTCTGTCCTCCACTCGTTACCTGTATTAAAACCTCTTGCAGCCTCCCCCTACTTTGTGCAATTTCCGCCTGAAGACATACCCAAATCTAACAGCCTGTAGCTCAGGCACAGAACCAAGGATATGCATATTATTGGTACCATTTGAAAGAAAACACACTGAAGTTTGTGTAAATGGGAATTGAATGTAGGAGAATACACACATTAGATCTGGTTTAGATAAAACAATGAAAAAAAACATATGTTTTTTATTTTTGTATCATCATCTTTAAAATGAACAAGATAAAATAGACATTCAGACATTCAAATATATATATATACATTTACAAAATAACATGGGTAACTATTTACACACTTTCAATATTTGGAAGACCCTCAGTCCTCTATCAAATCAAATCTATTTATATATCCCCAGCCTAAAACCCCAAACAGCAAGCAATGCAAGTGTAGAAGCACGGTGGCTAGGAAAAACTCCCTAGAAAGGCAAAAACCCAGGAAGAAACCTAGAGAGGAACCAGGCTATGAGGGGTGGCTAGTCCTCTTCTGGCTGTGCCGGGTGGAGATCACAGTGGTTGTAGAGGGTGCAACAGGACAGCACCTCAAGAGTAAAAATGAACAGTTTAGGGTTCCATAGCCGAAGGCAGAACAGTTGAAACTGGAACAGCGGCAAGGCCAGGTGGACTGGGGACAGCAAGGAGTCATCATGCCAGGTAGTCCTGACGCATGGTCCTAGGGCTCTGGTCCTCCGAGAGAGAGAAAGAGAGAATTAGAGAGAGCATACTTAAATTCACACAGGACACCGGATAAGACTCCCATTCGGAGTCAGTGTCACTGTGAAAGAAAATGTTCAGTTAGAATAGTTTCACGTATGAGCCCTATATCAACAGGTATAATAAACATATATATACATGTATATAGAGAGTTGAAGGTTGAATATATTAAGTTGAATTATATTATTATTACCTGCTCGATCTACTGTCTCTTTTATATTATGACATTTCAACTTGATCTACTGTCTCTATTATATTATGACAGACCAGCTAGATCTACTGTCTTTATTATATTACAACAGACCAGCTGTATCTACTGTCTCCATTTCACTTTGGCCATTGATGTGGTCCTGCCCTCTCCTCAACAACCTCAAATAGGCTATTTCATGTGGGTTGGGGTGGGGCGGCAGACACACGCATCTCACATTTCATGACATTACATGTTTATATATTGCTTCTAAATAAATTTAAAAAATCACAAAGAATATTTTATATTATTAATTTCAAACAAGGGCATTAGCATGATAAGAACTTACCAGTCCAAAACTATGTCCTCTCCCGTTCAAAAAATATTCCTCCGGGGCCTCCCGGGTAGTGCAGTGGTTAAGGGCGCTGTACTGCAGCGCCAGCTGTGCCATCAAAGTCCCTGGGTTCGCGCCCAGGTTCTGTTGTAACCGACCGCGACCGGGAGGTCCGTGGGGCGACGCACAATTGGCCTAGCGTTGTCCGTGTTAGGGAGGGATTTGTTGGTAGGGATGTCCTTGTCTCATCGCGCACCAGCGACTCCTGTGGCGGGCCGGGCGCAGTGCGCGCTAACCAAGGTTGCCAGGTGCACAGTGTTTCCTCCGACACATTGGTGCGGCTGACTTCCGGGTTGGATGCGCGCTGTGTTAAGAAGCAGTGCGGCTTGCTTGGGTTGTGTATCGGAGGACTCTCCCGAGCCCGTACAGGAGTTGTAGCGATGAGACAAGATAGTAGCTACTACAACAATTGGATACCACGAAATTGGGGAGAAAAAGGGGTGAACTCAAAAAAATATATATATTCCTCCACAATCGCTAAATCCTACAACAATCTCTGTCTCACCTTCCCTATCAATTTATACTAAAATTGTGTATTAGCTTTCCCTGACTTAGTCGTCATAATGATTGATATATAAACAGCTGAATATGCACTTTCACCAAACACTGCAGTGCGTAATATGCGTAGCTTCTTCCGGTATGAAACTTCAATAGCGAATGACTCACTTTACGCTGAAGCTTCTTACAACATGGGTTGGTCTTGCAACACATAAACATGACCTATTGCCATTTACCTCAGCTCATTGGCTATCTACCCAGCTAGATTTCAAGACGATCAGTGGTCATTGGGTTAAAATACAGTCAATCAATGAAACAGCGGGCAAATCATTGGTGCACAATGATGTAATGACTTGTTGTCTTCAAATCGGTTTCTTCAGTCAATACGTCCCGCGAAATGGCCCATCACTTTTGATTGTGTTACAAACAAACTACTTGATTGCAGTGAAACCAAACATGACTGGAAAAGTCACGTTCTGTGTGGGTCAAAAATGTGTCGTCAAAAATGGAATGAGACGGAATTCACGACACAAGCGGTTCACAAAATGTATCGTGTTAGGCTATAAAAATGGATTTTATTGTGTAACAATGAGCATTGGAATTGCAAACAGACGAAGATCGTCTAAGGTAAACAATTTATTTTAATGCAGTTTGTGATTATGTTACGCCTGTGCTGGTTAAAATTTTTATTTTTTATGGGGCTCTATGCTCAGATAATCGCATCGTATTCTTTCGCAGAAAGTCATTTTTTAAATCTGACAACACAGTTGGATTAGCAAGATTATAGGCTTTCGATACATGTGAGACACTTGTATTTTCATTCATGTTTAATATGACTATTTATGTAGCGATCACCGTATGTTGTGGAATTTCAGCCCGCTAGCGGGTTCCGTGCGCAGAGAGGTTAATGACACCTGTTTGAACTTGTTATCAGTATAAAAGACACCTGTCCACAACCTCAAACAGTCACACTCCAAACTCCACTATGGCCAAGACCAAAGAGCTGTCAAAGGACCTCAGAAACAAAATTGTAGACCTGCACCAGGCTGGGAAGACTGAATCTGCAATAGGTAAGCAGCTTGGTTTGAAGAAATCAACTGTGGGAGCAATTATTAGGAAATGGAAGACATACAAGACCACTGATAATCTCCCTCGATCTGGGGCTCCACGCGAGATCTCACCCCGTGGGGTCAAAATGATCACAAGAACGGTGAGCCAAAATCCCAGAACCACACGGGGGGACCTAGTGAATGACCTGCAGAGAGCTGGGACCAAAGTAACAAAGCCTACCATCAGTAACACACTACGCCGCCAGGGACTCAAATCCTGCAGTGCCAGACGTGTCCCCCTGCTTAAGCCAGTACATGTCCAGGCCCGTCTGAAGTTTGCTAGAGAGCATTTGGATGATCCAGAAGAAGATTGGGAGAATGTCATATGGTCAGATGAAACCAAAATATAACTTTTTGGTAAAAACTCAACTCGTCGTGTTTGGAGGACAAAGAATGCTGAGTTGCATCCAAAGAACACCATACCTACTGTGAAGCATGGGGGTGGAAACATCATGCTTTGGGGCTGTTTTTCTGCAAAGGGACCAGGACGACTGATCCGTGTAAAGGAAAGAATGAATGGGGCCATGTATCGTGAGATTTTGAGTGAAAACCTCCTTCCATCAGCAAGGGCATTGAAGATGAAATGTGGCTGGGTCTTTCAGTATGACAATGATCCCAAACACACCGCCCGGGCAACGAAGAAGTGGCTTCGTAAGAAGCATTTCAAGGTCTCCAGATCTCCAGATCTCAACCCCATAGAAAATCTTTGGAGGGAGTTGAAAGTCTGTGTTGCCCAGCAACAGCCCCAAAACATCACTGCGCTAGAGGAGATCTGCATGGAGGAATGGGCCAAAATACCAGCAACAGTGTGTGAAAACCTTGTGAAGACTTACAGAAAACATTTGACCGCTGTCATTGCCAACAATGGGTATATAACAAAGTATTGAGATAAACTGACTAAATACTTTTTTGCCCCACTCTACTCTTTGAAGAATACATTCCTGGAACAATTGCTCTCTCATCTTGGCTTCTATTCATGGTATCTTCCATCATCCATCATCCATAACCCCCAGAGTGCAAGGCACACAATCACACACGCACACGAACATGCACATACACACAGGAAGCCAAGACTCATTGTGAGGGTTCTGAGACGTGTCAGAATGCACTCAATGGTCCGATTCACACATTCCGACATTCTCAGCCATTCCATTTAATTTAAGTACTGTACATACTCTCTCACACAGAGACTGTCACACATAGGTCACCCACACATGAACACACAAACACGAACCATCTCTACTCTTAAAACTTGATAAATTACCTTCATCAACCCAATCACATGTTTCTGTTGCTCATGCAGCAAAAGGTATTTAAACATGTATGTTTTTGATGCGTTTCCTCGATCTCTCGATTCTATCATTCATTTGGGTCCTCAAATCATAAACTGTTGTTTCCTGGAATATACACATGATAGATACAATGTATATATACAGGCATACAGTATACATACATGGATGTCCATGGCTGCATGTAAATGATGAAGTGTTTCATACCATGTAGGCAGGGCCAGCCCTAGCCTTTTAGCTGATATTTGGTTGCCCCCCCACGGGCAAAAGATTGTAGTCGTCCCCCTCTTGATGACGTTTAATAGTTAATTTCCTGCATTTCAACACATTTTGCCATGGGGTGGAGATACATTTTTGCAATTGTAAAGCTAATTTCCTTAAATTCCACACATTTTTCCATGATTTATGCCATGTTAATATGATATCTGAGTGAAAGTGACTAACAAAATCAATGGGGTTCCCCTGGAGGTCAGGGCCAATGTGCCCTCTAAGCTGCATGCGTGCCAGAGCGCGCAGCTCCCCCGGGACTGCAGCTCCCCGGGAAGTCTCTACAAGGAAGTCTGCTGACTGAACTAATTGATCCTCTGTCTGCTCTCCCATAAAAGATTCAGGGCTGTCCATCCCCATGCAGGGCTGGGCCTCCGACCTTGGTTGGTGGACCAACCACCCCCTCCACCTGGCACCTGCCGGCATTGATGGGCTGCCCGATGACATGTCCCAGCAAGCCTCATGAGCCTCTGCCTGACTCCCCCTCTTCTCCCTCGCTTCCTCTGCTGTCCCATCAAAACATTGGATTGCTGGTGTGGCTTGAATATGTCTAGCATCTTCCCCAGTTCAGGTGGATTGTAGTATTGATAATTTAGAAGAAGCAGGCTCTCCCGCATGTACCGGTGACTAGTTGCATCTTTCATTCCCATGGTTACCACAGCAGCTCAAATGCAGTAAAAATGCAGCTAAAAGTCCTCTAATTGAGAAAACCTGCAGTCCAGCTGTTGAAACAAACATTCCGATGCAATGTACAGAAAACTGCATGCATGAAAACCCAAGGGTCTTTGGCTCCAGGAGATAAGATACTCTAATCTAACTAGCTAGATGTTTGGAGATGTAGTTTGGAGAAAAGGTCAAATGTCAAAAAAAGGTCAAATGTCAAACCAAACCATTGTTGATAGAAAAAAAATTGATCTCTGTATTCTATACTTGAATAGCTATTAACAAAAAGGTTGATAAGAACAATGCACATAAAACATTTTAACTTTAGACATTTGCCCGTAAACGACCAGAATTCTGATACGTTTTTCGGGAATTCATCGCATTACATTTAGTGGCTTTTTTGGGTACTTCAGATTATCAAAAGGTGTCTGTAATAATCTTTGGCCCTCTGTAAAATATATACAGAACCAGTCAAAAGTTTGGACACACCTACTCATTCAAGGTTTTTTTTATTTATATTTTCTACACTGTAGAATAATAGTGAAGACATCAAAATGATAAAATAACACATGAAATAATTTAGTAACCAAAAAAGTGTTAAACAAATCAAAGTATATTTTAGATTTTAGAGTCTTCAAAGCTGTCACCCTTCACCTTGTTGACAGTTTTGCACACTCTTGGCATTCTCTCAACCAGCTTCACCTGGAATGCTTTTCCAACAGTCTTGAAGGAGTTGTCACATATGCTGAGCACTTGTTGGCTAGTTTTCCTTCACTCTGCAGTCCATCTCATCTGAAACCATCTCAATTGGGTTGAGGTCAGGTGATTATGGAGGCCAGGTTATCTGATGCAGCACTCCATCACTCTCCTACTTGGCCGAATAGCCCTTACACAGCCTGGACAAATGATAGTCCCGCTAAGCGCAAACCAGATGGGATGGCGTATCACTGCAGAATTATGTGGTAGCCATGCTCGTTAAGTGTGCCTTGAATTTTAAATGAATCACCGACTGTGTCACCAGCAAAGCACCCACACCATTACATCTCCTCCTCCATTCTTTATGGTGGGAGCCACACATGCAGAGATCATCTGTTCATGTACTCTGCATCTCACAAAGACACAGCAGTTGGGGCCTCTCGAGTGGTGCAGTGGTCTAAGGCACTGCATCACAGTTGCTAGCTGTGTAATTAGAGATCATGGTTCGATTCCAGGCTCTGTCACAGCTGGCTGTGACCGGGAGACCCATGGGGTGGCGCACAATTGGCCCAGCATTGTTCGGTGAGAGTTTGGCTGGCAGGGATGTCCTTGTCCCATCGCGCTCTAGGGACTCCTGTGGCAGGCCGGGCGCATGCATGCTGACACGGTTGCCAGGTGTACAGTGTTTCCTCTGACACTTTGGTGTGCCTGGCTTTCGGGTTAAGTGGGCATTGTGTCAAAAAGCATGGCTCTCGACCATCAACTCTCCCAAATCCATATGGGAGTTGCAGCGATAAGACAAGACTGACTACCAATTGGGGAAAAAAAGGGTAAATAAAACAAATCTAAAATTTGAACTCATCAGACCAAAGGACAGATTTCCACTGCTTCCACTGTCCATTGCTTGTGTTTCTTGACCCAAACAAATCTATTCTCCTTATTGAAGGCCTGATTATCGCAGTCTTCTCTGAACAGTTGATGTTGAGATATGTCTGTTGCTTTAACTCTTTGAAGCATTTCTTTGGGCTGAAATTTTTGAGGCTGGTAACTCTATTGACCTTACCCTCTGCAGCAGAGTAACTTTGGATCTTCCTTCGCTGTGGCGGTAATCATGAAAGCCAGTTTCATCATAGCGCTTGATGGTTTTTGCAACTGCACTTGAAGAAACTTTCAAAGTTCTTGAAATTTTCCATATTGACTGACCTTCATGTGGACTGCCATTTCTATTTGCTTATTTGAGCTGTTCTTGCCATAATATGGACTTGGTCTTTTACCAAATAGGGCTATCTTCTGTACACCACCCCTACCTTGTCACAACACAACTGATTGGCTCAAATGCATTAAGAAGGAAAGAAAATCCACAAATTAACTTTTAACAAGCAAACCTGTTAATTGAAATGTATTGCAGGTGACTGCCTCATGAAGCTGGTTGAGAGAATGCCAAGCTTTCATCATGGAAAAGGGTGGCTACTTTGAAGAATCTCAAATATAAAATATATTTTGATTTGTTTAACACTGTTTGGGTCACTACGTTATTTCTTAGTTGTGATGTCTTCACTATTATTCTACAATGTAGAAAATAGTAGAAATAAAGAAAAACTCTGGAATGAGTAGGTGTGTAATACTTTGACTGGTACTGTAAATTAAATCATATGAAACAATGTCATTCAAATGCTATTTCGATGGGACACTTTTTGGGCTGTGGAGCCAGCATGAACTGGCAGAGTTTACCAATTGGTTGTTCCATCGTTTCGCCTTAGCTGAGGAATGCGGCCAGTGTCACAGCCACTGACAAAGCACATGTCTGCAATCTTTAGATCCTAGCGGAGGAGAGTGGTTTCGTCGCTCTAGCACATTCAGAGCTGTAATAACATAGCCAACTTCATCAAAGTAATCTAAAGAAATCCATCGTTTTTTTGATAGATAGATGGACAAGATTAATATTACATAAAAGGCCGGTTCCTAACGAGTTCAGGAAGCCAAGCTAGAGCCCTGTCTGGTGTTCCCCGTACCTGCTTCTCTACTCCAGCGTCGGTCCTTACTGAACGCTCCAGCCACAAAACGAAGCATCGGGGAGTGCTGGCTTTCCGGTTGGTGGAGACACCGGGTCCAGGGACCGCCACCAATGCAACCGGGGGTGCATAAGCCAGCTCGTCGGGCTGTCTTGCACTAGCTGGCTCAAGTGGTTTCTTGCCCCGGTTGGCTCAGCTGGCTTGTCAGGCTGCCTGCTTGTCAGGCTCCGCCCGATCATCGGGCTCCCACGCCTCAGAGGGATCGACAGGCCTTCATGCCTCAGCCGGCTCACCAGGCTCTCACGTCTCTGCTGGTTCGTTGGGATTTCACACCCGGCTGGCTTGTCCAGTGCCAATGCCTCGGCACCCTTAACTTAACCTTTCGGAAGTCATGCAGGAGTAGCTGCATAAAAGAGGAGCAACCCAGGGTGTCCAAAACACCTCAATTTGATGTTGGGAGCAACTTTAAAAATCAAAATTTAGAAATCAAATTGGTCAAACTGTGAGATCTTGTTGAGACATCTGGACCACCTGACAGCACCAGCCAACAGCATGCCTGAGGCCCAATGAAGAGGTTACAACGCTGGGTCACACACCGCCCCCATCCACATATCCATTGCTCAATCCTAAAGCCCTCCATCCATCGGTCCTTTCCGCTATTCTGTCCCACTGTGTGTGTCAGCTCCAGCACGCCAAGGCTTTCTCTCCAGGCGCCAAGGCTAATTAGATGTTTAATTTAACGCGACTCCTCAGCTAATAGTTTGAGCTCTAGATTCATTAATGTGATTTGACTTGTTCTAATTTGTGCGCCTATGCTCTCCCCGTTTCCCGCTCCGCCACCTGTTAGGTCAACCAGCAAACAAACAAGCTACGGGTCGGGGCACCGCTCTCGGAGTTAACTGAGTGAAACATGTTGAGGAGACGGAGACATGGAACGACAGGTGAGGGGGCCTGGCCTGCGGAGACAGCCTGGATCTCATAAGGAGGGCGAGAATCAAAGGCCATCAAGTAATTTTCCCTGGTTAGATTTGAGTCAGGGATGGTGTGTGTCACAGCAACAGCCTGGATCTCCTAAGGCAGCCAAGGTAATTTTCCTCGGTTAGATTTGAGTCAGGGATGGTGTGTGTGTGTGTGTCACAGCAACAGCCTGGATCTCGTTAGGAAGCCAAGGTAATTTTCCTCGGTTAGATTTGAGTAAATACAACATTATTATGTAAAACAGAATGATGCATTTTCTTTTTCTGGAGTGGAATTCCACACTAAGTAAAATGTGTATTCTTTATTTGGAAACAGATGAGGTGATAATAAGGAAGACAAAGAAGGAAACGGGGATTGAACCCTGGTCTCCATATATGATCCAGGAGTGTTACCCACCAGACCATGGCTATGCACTGAACCAGGCATATTAACAACGCATCTCTATAAAGCTTTCAGATCACAGAGGACCGGAACCAGGAGTGAAAACTCAAGAACCAAAGGAACCCAACTTCCAAGCCCCTTCATCATGTAGAATCATAAATGTTTTCTATTATGTTTTTTTTGCAGGGAACATTAAAAATGAATAGACTTCAGAGTGCACCTTGGATGGGCATACACCTTGTCACAACAAAATACTTTTAGGAAACCAAATCCTCAATACTCTCCTTCAGAGAAAACCCCACAGACCCCCACACTTTCAGGGTTATTCTATCTAGAATTCCTACTGCTTTTAATACAGCAGCAAAGGGAAATTGCATAGTTACTCCATTCCCACCTCCCTTCCAGCTAGTTGAGGGTAGAGATGATGCACACCCACTATTGTTCACAGAAATGTGTCAAACACAGCAGCCTTTGAGACAAAATGTGCACTCGCACTCTCTCTTTCTCTCTCTCTCTCGCTTCTCTCTCTTTTTCTCTCTCCCTCCCTTCGCCTCGCTCTCTCGCTGACTCTCACTCCCTCGTTCTGCTCTTTGTACCCTGACCCCCTGCACCCCTCTTTCTCTTTCCATCTCTCCATCTTTCCCTTTCCTCTCACTTCCGACCCTTACAGCTCTCTGGCATGGCACCAGCCTCTCCACGGTAGAAAAATAACCATTCTGTGTGTGTGGGGGGCATCGCAGCATCATCGCTTTGAAATCTCCATCACAGTCCAACTGCTCTACCACCACACTCACTCCTCCCTCCCTCCCTCTCTCTCTCTCTCTCTATCCATCTCCTATCTATCTATCTGTTCCTCTCCTCTCTCCCTCTGCCATTCTCTATCTTTATGAAACATGATGATGCAGAAAGAAAGTGCATCAAAGCACACCCACAGTAGCTGTGGGAGTTCAAAAATGGAGTGAGTGAGTTGTGTTCTCCAGAGCAGCTGTATATAAAGTTAACTCCATACATATGCAAAGGTACAGTATGTGTGCACCAGTGAGTGCATGTACTGTGTAGGTGCTTGTTAGTATATGTGTGATTGTTTATCTCATGTCTAACCCTTATCTGAGCTAGCGCTCCACTGGACATTGAGAGAGAGTACCCAAATGTTGAGCCACCTGTTAGCGCCCTGCGGTATTGAGAGAAAGACATACAGAAGACCAATCTGTGTAGCGGGTTACCGTGCCAACAACACAGAGATTTTTACAGATAGCTGATACCCCAAGGAAAGGCACACACACAAAGAGCCTAGGAGAGGTGGCAACCACATTGGAAGTGCTAGGCACATACACACGCAGGCAGACAGACATCATCAGAAATAAGAGTCATCAGAGCCCTTGGAAAAAAGTCTGAGACTTTGGACACAGAGCTAGGGCTGGGCGATATGGCCTAAAAATAATATCTAGATTTTTTGGCCGATTTACGATATACAAAATATTGGGACAGTGACATTTTTTGTTGTTGTTTATGCTCTGTACTCCAGCATGTTGGATTTCAAATGATACAATGACAAAGAGGTTGAAGTGCTGATTGTCAGTTTTAATTTGAGGGTGAACCGTTTAGAAATTACAGCACTTTTTGTACATAGTACATACAAATTCATTTATAAATTCACTTATACACTTATACTGTATGTGTATTAGTAAAAAGTGTCATATTTAGTTAATATGTGCATTAGTAAAAAGTTTAATATTTGATCCCATATTCATGGCAATCAATGACTACATCAAGCTTGTGACTCTACAAGATTGCTTTGGTTGTGTTTCAGATTATTTTGTGCCCAATAGAAATTAATGGTAAATCATGTATTGTGTCATTTTGGAGTCACATTTATTGTAAATAATGATGAGTGAATAAGCCTATAGAATATAAAAATGATAGTTTCCCCAATTAGTTCATATTATGCACATGTCACTTTTTTTCATTTGGGAACTGTAATTTTTATATTTATTATATTTAATTCCATGATATTGTTGTTACAAAATAGATTTGTGTTGACTGTGATCAGGGTATGGGAATATAAGAACATCTGCTAGGCTAAATTAACAAACTGGGCATGCATAGCTCACCGCATGATCCTCAAACCAAAGACTTGCCAAACTCATGTTTCTAAAATTGAATTCAAAGGCAGTGTAGAATGACTGTATCGCCTAATAAGACATTTATTTGTTTCATTGTTATTTAATTCAAAGACTTTCTTTTTTACATTTAATTTTATGCAGCCTAAATGCAAAATGTATAGGTATGTTGTTGAAGTGCTGTTAAGCTCCTTCCTGCCTGTAGCGTGTCTCAAATGCTTCACAATTTGTTTCTTAAGTGGCAGGCTTGAAATAATAATAATATGTCTTAAATCATTCATTTGCATTCCTTCTTTGGTTGCTTGGATTGCTCCGGACAGATTTAGAGTTAGTATGTTGTTTAGTAGCCTGTTGCATATAAATTGATTGTGTCACTATCACACATTTCTAATCAAGCAAAGTCAGTGTTATGTCTCCTTGGCTATAAAAGGTTGTAGGTTGTATAAAAGGCCTGTTAATGTTAGAGACAAACCAAATAAATCTTATATGCATCGGAGTCATGACTTTCCCAGACATTTTAGAGCTTGTTTCTATCACAAAGCACTGCGGACTCAAATATCGTTATACTGTAGATCGCTTCAAATAATCAGGTCCATTTCATTTTACATCAGCAAGAGCGATGCAGGACAGGGCTCGTGATAGAGACAACCTTTCCATGGCAGTGTGTAATGCAGTGTAGCCTAGTTTTTAATACACCGTCCCAGCAGCACAAAAACTCAGTATGCTAGTACATTTTCTTAGAAATATAACATTGCCCTGTGCTTCTCAGAGTATGCTCTTTGTAGAGCCTAGGCTATGGATAATTTGATTGAGACAACAATAAGTACACTTCATATTGTGTACCTCGCAGAGAATCATGGATGAGGGGAAGCATCAGGCACGCATCAAGATACAGTGCATTCAGAAAGTATTCAGTCACCTTAAAACTTAGCGGGATCGATTTGACAACATCCGGTGAAATACTAGAAATATTTAACTTTCATGAAATCACAAGTGTAATACATAAAAAATAAAAATTAACTTCTTGTTAATCCATCCACCATGTCAGATTTCAAAAAGGCTTTATGGCGAAAGCAAACCATGCGGTTATCTGGACAGCGCCCCATCATACAAATGCATGGCAAACATTTTTCAACCAGGGAGGTTGCGACACAAAATAAATAAGGATATAGTTCATGCCTTACCTTTGAAGATCTTCTTCTGTTGGCACTCCAACATTTCCAAGAAACATCACAAATGGTCCATTTGTTCGATAAATTCGTTATATCCCCAAAATGTCCATTTATTTGGCGCGTTTGATTCAGAAAAACACCCGTTCCAACTCGCCCAACATGACTACAAATTATCTAATAAGTTACCCGTAAACTTGGTCCGAACATTTCAAACAACTTTCCTAATCCATCTTTAGGTATCCTAAAACGTAAAATATCGATACAATTTAAGACAGAATATATTGTGTTCAATAGCAGATCAAATCAAAGTGGAGCGAGCTACAGGTCATGCGCACCAAACAAAAGAGTCCACTTGGCTTGACTCTCATACTGAATAGCCGTACTTCTTCATTTCTCAAAGGAAAAATATCAACCAATTTCTAAAGACTGTTGATATCTAGTGGAAGCCATAGGAACTGCAAGCAGGTGCCTCATAAATCTAGTTTCCCATAGAAATATAATAGAATACACAGTGAACTAAAAAAAAAAGAATCCTGGATGGTTTGTCCTCAGGGTTTCGCCTTCCAAATAAGTTTGTTATAGTCACAGACATTATTAGAACAGTTTTAGGAACTTTAGAGCGGTTTCTATCCAAATCTACCAATTATATGCATATCCTAGCTTCTGGTCCTGAGTAGCAGTCAGTTTACGCTTTTCATCCGGATGTGAAAATACTGCCGCCTATCCCAAAGAGGTTTAACTTATTCCATATTTTGTTACATTACAGCTATTCTAAAATGGATTGAATTGATATTTTCCCCCCTCATCAATCTACACACAACACCCCATAATGACAAAGCAAAAACAGGTTTTTAGACATTTCTACAAACCTCCCAGGAAATATCACATTTACATAAGTATTCAGACCCTTTACTCCGTGCTTTGTTGAAACACCTTTAGCAGCGATTACAGCCTAGAGTCTTCTCAGGTATGACACTAAAAGCTCGGCACGCCTGTTTTTGGGGAGTTTCTACCATTCTTCTCTGCAGATCCTCTCAAGCTCAGGTTGGATGGGGAGCGTCGCTGCACAGCTATTTTCAGGTCTCTCCAGAGATGTGCGATCAGGTTCAAGTCCGGGCTCTGACGGGGCCACTCAAAGACATTCAGAGACAGTCTGAGACTTTGAGCGCTCCGGTGCAGGTTTTCATTGAGGATCTCTCTGTACTTTGCTTCGTTCATCTGTCCCTCAATCCTGACTAGTCTCCCAGTCCCTGCCGCTGAAAAACATCACCACAGCATGACGCTGCCACCACCATGATCCACTGTATGGATGGTGGCAGGCTTCCTCCAGACGTGACGCTTGGCATTCAGGCCAAAGAGTTTCATCAGACCAGATAATCTTGTTTCTCGTGGTCTGAGAGTTCTTTAGGTTCCTTTTGGCAAACTCAAGCGGACTGTCATGTGCCTTTTACAGAGGAGTGGCTTCGGTCTGGCCACTCTACCATTTAGGCCTGATTGGTGGAGTGCTGCAGAGATGGTTGTCCTTCTGCAAGGTTCTTCCATCTCCACAGAGGAACTCTGTTAGAGTGACCATCGGGTTCTTGGTCACCTCCCTGACCAAGGCCCTTCTCCCCTCATTACTCAGTTTGGCCGGGCAGTCAGCTCTAGAAAGAGATTTGGTGGTTCCAAACTTCTCTCATTTAAGAAGGGTGGCTTGGTTTTTGCTCTGACATGCAGTGTCAACTGTGGCACCTCAAATAGACAGGTGTGTCCAAATCATGTCCAATCAATTGAATTTACCACAAGTGGACCCCAATCAAGTTGTTGAAACATCTCAAGGATGATCAATGGAAACAGGATGCACCTGAGCTCAATTTTGAGACTAGGGGTCTGAATACTTACATTTGCAAACATTTCTAAAAACAGTTTTTTGCTTTGTCATTATGGGGTATTGTGTGTAGATTGATGAGGAATTTATTTTATTTTATCAACTTTAGAATAAGGCTGTAATGTAACAAAATGTGGAAAAAGGGAAAGGGTTTGAATACTTTCTGAGTTCACTGTATAATAAGCAACTAATTCTCAGACACTAAACAATGTGAAATGTAATCGATTACAAATTCCATCCCCTGAACTAAATAAAAAAATACTAAACCCTCCCCTTGACTGAAATTGAAAAGCACGGACCTCCCCAATTTTCCTCCAGTTAACAATTGTGTGAATTTCGAGTTCTCCCTTATATCATTATTATTCTTATTGCACATTTACAGTGCCTTGCGAAAGTATTCGGCCCCCTTGAACTTTGCGACCTTTTGCCACATTTCAGGCTTCAAACATAAAGATATAAAACTGTATTTTTTTGTGAAGAATCAACAACAAGTCGGACACAATCATGAAGTGGAACGACATTTATTGGATATTTCAAACTTTTTTAACAAATCAAAAACTGACAAGTTGGGCGTACAAAATTATTCAGCCCCCTTAAGTTAATACTTTGTAGCGCCACCTTTTGCTGCGATTACAGCTGTAAGTCGCTTGGGGTATGTCTCTATCAGTTTTGCACATCGAGAGAATGACATTTTTTCCCATTCCTCCTTGCAAAACAGCTCGAGCTCAGTGAGGTTGGATGGAGAGCATTTGTGAACAGCAGTTTTCAGTTCTTTCCACAGATTCTCTATTGGATTCAGGTCTGGACTTTGACTTGGCCATTCTAACACCTGGATATGTTTATTTTTGAACCATTCCATTGTAGATTTTGCTTTTGGTTTTGGATCATTGTCTTGTTGGAAGACAAATCTCCGTCCCAGTCTCAGGTCTTTTGCAGACTCCATCAGGTTTTCTTCCAGAATGGTCCTGTATTTGGCTCCATCCATCTTCCCATCAATTTTAACCATCTTCCCTGTCCCTGCTGAAGAAAAGCAGGCCCAAACCATGATGCTGCCACCACCATGTTTGACAGTGGGGATGGTGTGTTCAGCTGTGTTGCTTTTACGCCAAACATAACGTTTTGCATTGTTGCCAAAAAGTTCAATTTTGGTTTCATCTGACCAGAGCACCTTCTTCCACATGTTTGGTGTGTCTCCCAGGTGGCTTGTGGCAAACTTTAACCGACACTTTTTATGGATATCTTTAAGAAATTGCTTTCTTGCCACTCTTCCATAAAGGCCAGATTTGTGCAATATACGACTGATTGTTGTCCTATGGACAGAGTCTCCCACCTCAGCTGTAGATCTCTGCAGTTCATCCAGAGTGATCATGGGCCTCTTGGCTGCATCTCTGATCAGTCTTCTCCTTGTATGAGCTGAAAGTTTAGATAGACAGCCAGGTCTTGGTAGATTTGCAGTGGTCTGATACTCCTTCCATTTCAATATTATCGCTTGCACAGTGCTCCTTGGGATGTTTAAAGCTTTTTTTAAAATATTTTTGTATCCAAATCCGGCTTTAAACTTCTTCACAACAGTATCTCGGACCTGCCTGGTGTGTTCCTTGTTCTTCATGATGCTCTCTGCGCTTTTAACGGACCTCTGAGACTATCACAGTGCAGGTGCATTTATACGGAGACTTGATTACACACAGGTGGATTGTATATATCATCATTAGTCATTTAGGTCAACATTGGATCATTCAGAGATCCTCACTGAACTTCTGGAGAGAGTTTGCTGCACTGAAAGTAAAGGGGCTGAATAATTTTGCACGCCCAATTTTTCAGTTTTTGATTTGTTAAAAAAGTTTGAAATATCCAATAAATGTCGTTCCACTTCATGATTGTGTCCCACTTGTTGTTGATTCTTCACAAAAAAATACAGTTTTATATCTTTATGTTTGAAGCCTGAAATGTGGCAAAAGGTTGCAAAGTTCAAGGGGGCCGAATACTTTCGCAAGGCACTGTATTAAACACAGAATAGATAGCTTGTATAACAGTCTATGGCTAAAATGCTGCTAGTGGTACCTGGTACTGCAGCGCCACGCAACATGATTGATCCTGTTGGTCCGACCTCAAATACACATATTGAATTGAAACCGCTTGTCAGTGAGGAAGATGTGATCTCTCATCTTTTTTGTTGTGAGTGGCAGGTGCTTGGTGTGTGTGTTAATAGAAAGGTGTGCTGTCATAGCAGAAGGAGCAAAGGAGACGAGACCAAAAAGACAACAGAAAAAAAATACTCTCAGAAATATAAATGCTCCGAAAAAATGTCAATAAATTATTCTTGTGATACAGGCATTTGGAATATTGTGCTAAAAAATACATTCAAATTAATTAACTGAATTTGCCCTTGACTGAGTCTGCATGATATTTGAGTCTGCTTGTCTTTCACAGGAGCATCCTGCATGTCAGCATCAGTTTCAGTTTGTCAGTGAGTGTGCATGTTAGTAGAATGTGAATATACTTCAGAGTATGTGAGTGTGTGTGTGTGTGTGCGTTTGCCTGCCTGTGTGTGCATGCATGTCTATAGTTTAGTTTAGTTTATTAATTCAGCCATTTTAAAAAACAAGCACACATAAAACTTGAAAAAGCCATACATGCACATGAATAAAATCATCGAGGATAACACACAATAACGTCTGGGACTTATTTCCATTGTGGTCCTCTTGAGACAAGATGGCTAGACAAGATCGAACACAGTTAAACAAAGTATGGCAGTGAAATAGTAAAACAAAAACATAAAAGAAGAACATCTATCTCATCATTCCAGTTACATCACAGGGGTTATTCATATGGGCACAGAAGACATCAAACATAGTTTTACTTTATTTTTAAAGCTGCCCGGAGAGGACATTGTTTTAATAGGCAGAGGCAACTCATTCCATTCTGAGGCTCCAGTACACAGAAAGTACCTTTCCCAGCATTACTCCTGAACCTGTATAAGCACACATCAGCAACACCTGATCTGGTGCTCTGATTGTGTGCATCCTTAACACAAGGAAAGTAATCACTTAGATACCTGGGCGCAGGACCATAAATACTCCTGTAAACCAAACCTAGTCTAATCTGGGACACCCTAGCCTCAACAGGCAGCCAGTTTAGTTCCTGAAAGCAGGTCCTGCCTATGTGAGTACGTGGACTCACCTTCAATACTACCCTGATCAGCTTGTTCTGGGCTATCTGGAGCTTCCCCTTCAAATTTAGATAAGCCCCCAAACCAGGATGTACTAGCGTAGTCAAAATGGCATTGAATGAGGGCAGTAGCTAGCACTTTCATGGAGTCCTTATCAAGCAGCTTGGACTTTCTAGCCAAAAAACTTAGTGGCATTACCCTTCCGTAGCACTTTATTGGCCATACTCACACCTCCCAAGATTCCACCAAGGATATATCCCAGGTAGCTAACAGAGGTTTTAGTAGTCAGCACCTCACTCCCTAATTCCACACTGATTTCAGAGGACCTACTCAAATTAGGTCTGGATCCCAGAATAATTGCCTCAGTTTTCCCTAAGAGCTTATTATCTCCAAGCCATTTGCTAATGCTAGTAAGCTCTGTGCTAAGAATGCTCTCCAACATAGTTTTACTTTTGTGAGACACCAGAACTGTAGAGTCATCCGCATAAAGAAAAAGATGGCTAGAACAAGCATCTTTCATATTGTTAATATACAATAAAAACAGCAGAGGCCCATGCACGCTCCCCTGCGGTACGCCATAACTCATTGGTTTTGCCTGAGACAGTGAACCATTAACCTCTACTATTTGCATTAACCTCTACTGAAAATCATACGTTAGACTTTGTTAACATATTCATACATTTGCTCATGTACAACTCTCTCCAGGATCTTTGATACTATACAGAGGATAGATACAGGCCCAGGGTCAGACTTCTTATACAGAGGTATAACAGAGGTATAACTTTAGCTCGTTTGATGTCCCTGGGAAAAATGGCTTGTTCAAGAGAGAGATTAACGATATGTGTAATACAAGGGTCAATTTGCTCAGCATGATCTATTAGAAACCTTGCAGGAATATTAACGAGGCCTGTGGATTTGGAGCATTCAAGCTCTGCCAGCATACTGACTATTTTGGCTGTTGCTACCTTTGCAAAAGAAAAAGAGTTCGGCTGAACCCCTAACTCTACATAATACTTCTTGACTTGGTTGCTTCCATACAAACCAGAACTGGTGGGCAGCTTGCTAACCAGCTTGCTGGCAACATATACCATCTCCCCCCTGATGTTCAGTCCAATACTGTTGAGTTTGTTTTTGGTAGTATTACTACAGCCTAGTTCCTTAAATGATTTCCAAAACTTTTTAGGGTCATTATTGTTCTCAATAATTTTCTCAGCAAAGTAACCCTTCTTAGCTTCATCCATCCTGCTCTGTGCTTCATTTCTGTGACGTTTATATAGCTCTTGAGAGTTCTTACATTTTTTAACGGCCTTATTCCTTACTTGGATAGATTCTAGAATCTCATGATTAAACCAAGGGCTAGATCTCTGCTTTACCCTGACCCGTCCAATGGGAGCCATCACATTCACCATATCAAGGAATCTACATTTAAAGACTTCTCAGGTACTGTCTACCCCTACACTATCCAGCACAGGTGACCAGTCAATTTTACCCACTTCCTCCCTAAACTTTTCAACACAGTATTTTTTGACTCCTCTGATTCTAACGGTTTTGTGACACTTAAATATATCTTTAAAAATCCTCCAAGTGCAAAATGTAATAAAAGGATCACTGATTACATATACTATTACTCCACTCCACACCAATATTAAGTCAATCCTACTTTGCACTGTTTCACATATCCTGGTGGGATCCTTTATCATTTGGGTCAGAGCAAGTGATCTACAAAAGTGCATAAATACATGTGGGTTGGGCTATTCTTTTTGGCAGACATCAGTATGGAAATCCCCTAACAAAATGATTTCCTTCAACAGGGAATCATTACAGTGTGTCAATGGTGTGTGTGTGTGTGTCTGTGTGAGCATTCATCCTTCTCTAAGTGGCACAGTCAGGGTGCTGTCAGCCCAGTGTTAGGGAGCAGCCTGATCACAGGGAGAGTGTGTATTAGTATGAATCTGTGTATGTACAGTATGTATGTGTGTGTGTGTGTGTGTGAGCAGCTTGATCAAAGAGAGAGCAGAGCTTTTGAAGTCTCACAGGGACTGACAGCTCCGAACCCCATGGGAACCAGTTCCCTCCCCTCCCTCCACCCCTTCATTGCTCTTTACCCCACACTACCCTCCCTTTCCTCTCTAACCATCCACTGTTTCCTTTCCACTCCCTCTTGCTTTATCCATACTTTCTCTCAGCATCTTCTCCTGCCATCTTTCTCCACTTGGATTCTCTGATGCTCTGATGGAAGCATGGAGAAGCATACAGACACAGTGTTGCTCTCTCTCTCTCTCTCTCTCTCTCTCTCTCTCTCTCTCTACCTCACTCTTTCCTGCGACTGTAAGGACAGAAGACACTTTGGAACCTATCTATCATCTAACACACCAGGTAGCGTGTCATGATGGGTTGCCGTTTCTCATCTGCCAGACAGCTAACTGACATCCAATCTGACTCTACAGCAGAGAGGGCCCTGACACTGACCTTCATCCTACACTATGATTAGTGTGTGTGTGTGTGTGTGTGTGTGTGTGTGTGTGTGTGTGTGTGTGTGTGTGTGTGTGTGTGTGTGTGTGTGTGTGTGTGTGTGTGTGTGTGTGGGCCTGTGCCTGTGGGTGCGAAGGAGAGGAAGTGGAAGTGTGCCTGCGTGTGTCACCCCTGAATTTGAATCAGTTATTTATTTTTTAATCTAGGTGTGTGTGGAGTGGCTGTTAAGAGGTGCACTTTGTCACAGTGTGTGTGTGTTTGGCTAATCTTCTCTCTCAGGCACCAACACGCCCCACAAATACCTCCTGACATGCAAATTAAGGAGAATATAAACAGAGCGCTCCAAATGAGACATCCATCAATGACTGAAGGTTCCATCCGACTCAGCATCGCTGCAGGAACACCAATCACCCACACTGTCACTGGGAATGATGGAATGCTGCTTACCCTGCCATCCCATCCTCTTTTCTCCTGGCAACACTCTTCTTTCTCCTCCTCCCTCTAATCTTTCACAAATTCTGTCTCTCCTAACTCTTTCCTCTGCCTGTCTCACTAATTCCCTCTAGCTGTCTGGTTTTCATCAGTCACTTTCTTGTTATACCCTCATGCTCATCTTTTAACCATTTTCTGCAATTTCACATCTCTCTCTCTCTCTCTCTCTCGCTCTCTCTCTATCTCTCAAGCATTATGTCCTGTCAGTCTCTGTGACATTTGCAAAGCCGTTTCTTGATAACAACAAAATCTCATGATTTTACCAATTTGACTTCCCCGGCGTCCTCAGGACATGGACAAAGTCATTCTTGAGCAATCTGCCTGCTTAATCAGCAGTTGACTGCAGAGAGTCTTACAGAATCCTTTCCCTCCCTGCCTACCTGGGTTTCAAATGCATTACACAAGATGTGACATTACAGAGGCTTTCTTTGTTTCATTGAATGATGATGCATCTGAGAAACATTTTGCATTCATTAGTGGTGCAGCTACAAACCAGTCTAACTGTGACAAATCAGTCTAACTCTAACTTTGAGTCAATATACACGTTGTGGGGTCCTATATATCATGTAATCACGTCTGTTTAATTCTCTCTGTGTGTGTGTGTGTGTGTGTGTGTGTGTGTGAATTGTACATAAATTACAATTCACACAAGCACGCATGCACACAAACACATTAAGGACGATGCCAATTTTAAAGGGCAAATATAAACTGTGTGAGTTCCCTTTTAGAAGCCAAAACCCTTGGAATGGAAAGAAAGGGCTTTTTAATGGAAGTCAAAAGAAGGGACATTCTTGAAATGATCAGGCAGCTCACTCAGTTTAAATCTCATGCTGTTTTTCTGGCAAGAAGGTGTGTAAAAGAAAGACATCCGTTGTAAAAGTGGACGAGCAAAGGAACACACATGAGCACACAGACAATGATTTAATGTATAAAACTACAAAATACAAATGTCTCTAACAAGATATTGTCATGTTGTAAAAAAGTAAATAAATAATCATTTTATACTGCATTGTGTCTACTATCCATGTTGTCTCTCTTTGCAGTATGGCACAAACTATGGGTCCTGTGAATACACTACACTTAAACATCAATAAAGACTACAGTCAATTGACACTATGTTACCTCTCTCAATGGTGCCTGGCTGCCTAACATGACATTGTTTTCTGTTCCAACATGTTGCCATGTAGATAACCATAGAGCAGAGGTAGCGTAGCATGCTAATTACTACACCATAAAGTGCTGTGGTCAGCCAGCCACCCATGGGCTAGCGCAAGAGCCTGGACCTCAGCTCAGCTCTACATACAGTAGGAGTTAAAGGCACTACATGGGATATTTACAGGCATTTTTATACATTTTTATGAGTTATAATTTACATTTCTCCAGCCGAATCTCCCAGTTTAAATGACAGGGCTGCTGTTTGGGTGAAATATAAATCCCAGATTGTAGTTTTAAGCACTAAGCTAACCCCATGTCACACACACACAAGGCTCAAACCAGAGGCCATATAACCATGGTATTGGCATACTGCAGTCTGCCCTAACTGGTACCTCTGTCACTCAAACACATGCACACACACACACACACACATGCACACACACACACACACACACACACACACACACACACACACACACACACACACACACACACACACAAATAATTAAACAGAAGTGATTCAATTCTATATAGGATCCCAGAGTGTGTATAATGACTCGGAAAGCAATGTCACAGTTAGATACACACTACAGTCCCGCCCAAACTGGCACCTCTGCCTCCCCGTCACACTCTTGCTAATCTGACAATGAGTGGGTGTTGAGTTCTTACATCCCAGTAAAGGTTCAGGCTCAAAAGCGAATGTAGTGTGGCTGTGGTGTATTGTTTTTCAGAGGGAGTGATATAAATAGGAATGGCAGCATTTCTGTGTTTGTGTGTATGTGTCTACCTGTGTTTCTTTGTGTATTTGGTTCAGTACATGGATGTATGATCTCTGTGATTACTTGTAGTAGTTCTGAGTGAACTCTTATGACATTTTATGGAATTGTCCTCTCAGGAATGCTGTCTTCTCTCTATTGCACCCAGCCCATCCCCCTCAGGTCATCACACACAGATGGACGTTGGCTGGTTCGATCCGATTGGATCCGATTTAGTTATTACAGTATTACCTTTGGCTTGGTCTGTGGATTGGTCAAAAATTGATTTTGAATAGAAACAAGTCAGATCTGCAATAAATGGAATGAAGGTCTGTTTGTTCTCTCTCTTCTCCTCTATCTGGCCCATGGAATAATGCTGCGTGAATTGTTTCTCCTGTGAGCTTCCTTTGTAGGTCTGTTATGTTCATGCTTTGCTTTGTAACTCAATGATCTTCATGCCTAGAATAATGCTTTGTAATGCTGGCCTCTCTCATCTTTTTAAGTGGGAGAACTTGCACAATTGGTGGCTGACTAAATACTTTTTTTGCCCCACTGTATTTGTTTCAGGGGAGATCTATGCACATCAAGTAATTTGTCAGTTACGCTACGTTGTCACAATTACATGGCTACTGTTTAATAGAGGGGAATCCCAGTTTTTCAACAGTGCAGATTTATTTAGTGGGAAGAAGGCGACATCGACCTTGATTCTTGATTCTCACTGGCACACATGCAGCACACACAGACACGCACTGAAGGGTCATTCTGATGATGGCTGATAGGTCGATTTTTCATTGATTGATTGGCTAATATTTAAGTCTTCCTTCATGAAATACATTACAAAAATGATGAAATAAATGTATTTTCATGACCTTACAGACCCTAATTTTATAACCTTCAACAGCGCATCATGCGCATACAAGCTGGCCCATTTTCAATCTGCACAATCGCGAACTGACAGCCTACTATCACGCACAGATTCACAGTCAAATAAACTTGAACAAAGCCAAATCAGAAAATGAATTCCCAATAGCCATTGCTATTCAATGCAGATCCCGCCTTCATTCTGCTTTGATCAACCTTCTTTGCCTTGGTGTTTGAATCTGGGCCGGTGATAGGCTACTTTGTTTTATAGAGAAGCCGGAATACAATTGCCAAAAAATTTGATCAACTCTGGCCCCAGCAGAGCTCTTCAGCTGAAACTAGAGTGGATGACTGAGTAGTCTAGTGACTACCACTCTTGAATTTTTCCGGTTGAGGATGAGACTGGCAGAATGGGCAGCTACCCATCAGTCTGCCAGTTTGTCCACACATTCTTCAAATGAATGAGTCACAGCTCAATTAGTATCTGTGAAGCAAAGGTGACTTAATGTTGGAGGCCCAAAGCTTGGATGCCTTCCCCAAAATCAGGGTTGCAAATTGTAAAGAACTCCAGTGGCAGAGTAAAAGATAGAGTGGACAGTTTGGGCACAGTTCTGGGACTGGAGCCCTGCTCTCTGTGTGGGTCCATTATGGCCACAGGAGACCTCCATCCTGGCACACTGGGCTTCCCATCCGCTGATATCTCAATTTAGGCACCTTCTCAGTTCAACTCATAGACTATATTATCATTACTGCGTTACATTTCTTACAACTGAGTTTCTCTGTTAGACCAAATTGATTAACTATGTACATGGGATTCCTGTGAATTCAGTCCTATAAATCAGTTAGCCTGCAAAACAGGCTTTAGATGGTCAGAATTGGAGTCCTATCATTTCAGCCTCAAGCGCCAGCAGGCACAAAGACGATGAATTAGTAAGTAAGCAAGAATTCAGTCCCTGACCTTTTCTAAAAAAATGTCAAACCCATGCCCAGTAAACACCAATGGTAGCTATACAGCTATTACATCACAGATTCCAGCCATTAAATTTTTTCACTGAACTTCATGCCCATGGCTAATGCTGATGGTAGAGATAAAGCTATGACATTACAGGCATGTTTTCACAGAACTTCCCATAATCCAATCTTTGGAATATCCCAAAAGTAGTTCCTAAGAAAAACTGCATGACCTTTTGTATACATGTGACTGCTTGTCCTGTACACCAGCTGAATGGTGTACAGGACAAATTGTCCTGATTAATTGTCATACTATAGTCAGTCAGTATGATCTCTTTCTCTATTTTCCATTGTTCCAACTTCATCTGTGGTTTAGAATGTACTTCCCACATAATTTAACAGAACATATAGTACCTCTGGTATTTCCCCCTCTATGGACAGATCTCCTTTCCCTTCATTCTACAATCAAACAGCAAGAGTGTATCAACCCCAACCCCAGGCCACATCAACCCTAGACTCAACCCCAGTCTCATCCATCATAGCATGTCTGACGCCCTGTGTGTGTTCTTTGGGTTGTGAGCCGTCTGACTGAGTCTGGACTGGGATCAGAGGCCTGTGGAGGAGGGACTGGGAGAACCTGGGATCTTAATACACTAAAGTGGTTTCCTTTCATTCATTTTTGCACTGTTCTGTAACCATGGGGGGGGGGGGGGGGTGATTTGCCAGTAACTTCTGATCAAGAAAAGGAAATCATATAATAGTCCACTATGGAATTTTCGACTGATTGTTCATCTTTTAGGTCTAAGCTTCATAGTAGATGTAATTCGTTGGTTATCATATTGTTACTGAGGATGTCCAGAACTGATAGGTTGACTCACCGAAGCCGAAGGCAGCAGGAGCAGGGATAGGAGCAGACTGGACAGGAGTGGACGTGTAGAGACCGGTCACCAGCAGACCATCAAAATACACACTGGTGGAGACAGTCACTGTGGAGAGACCGAAACAAGAGTGTGAAGTAAGAGAAGCACTGCAGTTATCTGGTCATCTTTCTTCAAACACTCACACACATTGGAATAAACACACAAAGAAACAAGCAACAGGCAAAGTAGTAAATTCATAACAACGTGTTGGAATAGAGAACACTAGTAATGTCTTTTTTTTGTAGGAAGTAACTTGTTGGCCAAGCCTATGGTGAAAATAGATGCTAAAAATAAGGTATGTGGTAAAAATAAGCTTGTTCTATGAAATAATCTTCATCAGCTAAAAATGTACATTTTGTGAAATTTGAAGCATTTACAGTATGCAGTAAAAACAAGTACATAATACAGATAAAGGCTTCATAATTCATAAAGATCATGTTAACTGACTGATATTATCATAGAACACAACATAAAGGTCATGTTAACTGACTGATATTATCATAGAACACAACATAAAGGTCATGTTAACTGACTGATATTATCATAGAACAAAACATAAAGGTCATGTTAACTCACTGATATTATCATAGAACACAACATAAAGCTCACGTTAACTGACTGATATTATCATAGAACACAACATAAAAACTTCATAATTCATAAAGGTCATGTTAACTGACTGATATTATCTCACAGAAACAAACATTTCAGATCTCCTAAGCCTGTTAACCTCAGACAATATTTTTTTGCATTTATCCCATATTCCCATTCTTTCCCTATTACTTTTCCCCATAGAAAGGGCTGAAGGAACCAGAGGTTACTCATTTCTGGTTTTAAGGACTACATTCTGGCGAGCACTATCGCAAGCAAGATAATATGAAGATAATATGAAACACTCAAACCTGAGGTATGGCTCTAATTGCATTACCTCCCTGCAAAGTATCTTAATCACCAATGACTGTATATGCTAATTACTTACAAGATCAAGGATCAACATCAACATCAACACTAAGTCCTAGTCCTGTAATTATTATGATAGAAATCCTACAAACACAGGCCCACCTCTCCAGTAACATACAGCAGACTACATACTGATGCTAGATAATTAGCCAGTGTGATGTGTATCTATCTGGCAGAGAACATGCCCACCACCACCTTTAACACTCTCCCTGCTGCTAACGAGCCTAACGAGCACAGAGCACAGGTGTTCACGAGGGTCTGGCAATTAGAGAGGGGGAGGGGTAGAGGGTAAAGGGTGTAAGGTGAGAAGGAGTACCCTAAGGGAGGCAGGGGGTTGTATAAATAACAATATTTGTATGGGAGAGAGGGAAGGGAGAGGGAGACACGGAAAAGCCGGAAGAGAGGTGGGGGCACAGAGGTGAGTGCAGGTGCTGGGATGTTCCGGAGGTGGGGGTTGCACCCAGTTACAGATGCCAACTATGACAAATGTTACTCCACTCAAGAAATAAGACTACGGCAGCATAGGGAGAATGGCTTTCTGGTCTCTGTGGAGGTCTGAGTCACATACTAGGAGTGTTTTGTTATCTGGTCTAACCACCCACTCTTCCACAGTGTGATCTACCACAGTATACCTGCTGGGGAAATCAAAGATCCTTATTGATGAGTCAACGAAAGGACTTTGATGATGGTGTTACTCAGGGACTAGGCAATCTATGCCAGGTAGCCACAGTGTAGTCCCGAGGAGCAGAAAGTCGATCAACAGTGTATCCAGCAGGTTAACTAGCTATTGGTTTTCTGTATAAATCTAATTCTGATTGACAGGACCACAGTACCACAAGACTACATTACTGGAGTTACTGTAAAACCTCACTAGCCACAGCAGGACTATATCGATTAATTTAAAACACCACAGGACAACTTCACTGCAAGAAAATATCTTTGGACTACATGACTATTGAGTGACAGGACCACAGGACCACACAACTACACGATTACATCACTAGTGTAAAACATCACTGGACTAGACGACTATTGACTGACTGGACCACAGCACTACATCATTGACATAAAAACACCACAGGACTACATAGCTACATCACTGGGGTAAAAACAACTAGCATCACTGACTTTGTGGCTCATGGCTTGGCCTGGTGCCAACCAGACAGATCCTATGGCAACGAGGGGAAAACGAAGGCACTAAAGGAATACAGTACACTCCCAAAATGAATATGTGCCTGGCTGGGTTCTGTATGTTAAAGAAGAAAGAGAGAGGAACCAAAGCTGACCCGGGATTCCACCTCAGTTTGTTATGGAACTGGGTGAAGGATGCGAGACTGAGACTCGTAGTGTAATACCATCTGGGTCTGTTTAGGTGTGGGGAATTTGGGGAAGCAAACTTCTGTGGCCTCATGTCTGTCTGTATGTCTATCTGTCTCTGTCTGTCTCGGTCTACGGACGCTAGTGGTTCCTGTGGTGGACTTCATGACCCTAGTTGAAAGGTAGTCCTTTATACTGACAAAAATATAAATTTTTAACATGGGCCAATTTCAACGAGTTATAGTTCATATAAGGAAAACAGTCAATTGAAATACATGAATTAGGCCCTGATCTATAGATTTCACATGACTGGGCAAGGGGCGCAGCCATGGGGCCTGGGAGGGCATAGGCCCACCCACTGGAGAGCCAGGCACAGCCAATCAGAAGGAGTGTTTCTCCGCAAAAGGGCTTTATTGCAAACAGAAATAATCCTTAGTTTCATCAGCTGTCTGTGTGGCTGGTCTCAGACGAACCTACAGGTGAAGAGCCAGATGTGGAGGTCCTGGGCTGGCGTGGTTAGACGTGGTTTGCAGTTGTGAGGCCGGTTGGACGTATTGGCAAATTCTCTAAAATGATAATGGGGATGGCTTACGGTAGAGAAATAAATATTCAATTCTCTGACAACAGCTCTAATGGACATTCCTGCAGTCAGCATGCCAATTGCACGCTCCCTCAAAACTTGAGACATCTGTGGCATTGTGTTGTGTGACAAAACTGCACATTTTAGAGTGGCCTTTAATTGTCACCAGCACAAGGTGCACCTGTGAAATGATCATTGTGTTTAAAAAGCTTCTTAATATGCCACACCTGTCAGGTGGATGGATTATCTTGGTAAAGGAGAATTGTTCACTAACAGGGATGTAAACACATTTCTTCACAACATTTTTGAGAAATAATATTTTTGTGCATATCGAATATTTCTGGGATCTTTAATTTAATCTATTGAAAGATGGGACCAACACCTTCATTGTTTTTGTTTAGTATATTTACATTTTTTATTAATCAGTCACCCATTCAAGCAGGGCCCACCAGTTACCCACATGGGTCCCTGCTTGTCAAACATCTCATTCCTTCCTCTTGGGCCACCCACAGGCCATGGACTAGGGGCTTCAGCCCCTGCATTAATCAGGCACTACTCCTCCCTGTCTGTCCCCTCATCTCTTTCCTCACTCTCTCTCCTCCCTGTTGGAAATCCCACTCATTGCTCCATGTCCTTTCCAACCACTCCGCTAAAAACCGCCCCAAGCTCACAGAAAGAAAAACAAGCTCTTCAAATTCCCTCCATTCATTAAAATCACAATTTAACCAAAACCCATCTATTTTTTGTGACTACCTGAAACCTACAATTTTGTTTTGAAGTATTGAAACCAAACCATTTGATTTGAAAGAAAAGTAAACATGAAAGGGTGAATGTAAGGAGTGCACACCATTTCAGATAGGCTATATGTCATATTAAACAGCATATAAACACTCTAAATAGGTCAGGAGCCAGAGAGGGAGCCTACGAAGGAAAGACAATTAATTATTTAGAATACATTATTTCAATTATTTCAAGGCTATAGCCTACAAAGAAATATATGTTGAAGCAATTGTGAGTGTGACACAATAGGCTGGTAGGGACATAAAACACTCAGCTTTTAAACACCATTTCATTGTATTAAATCACTATAGTCTATACATTGCGCATACTTGGACGTAAATACAAATTAATCAAAAAATGCCTTATTAGGCTCAGTCTACAGTGCCTTTGAATTAATTTTTAGAAACAGGAGTTTGGCCTGTGTCTGTGGCTTCAGGGTCATGCAATGGTGCTTGGAGAGCAGGCCAGCAGCAGAGAATATCCTCTCCGCACTTGCAGAGCCACTGGGGATGCTACACACCCACTTTCTCTCCTCCCTGTCTCTCCTCCCACTCTCTCCACCCACTCTCTCCTCTCTCTCCTTCCACTCTCTCCTCTCTCTCCTCCCTGTCTCTCCTCCCTGTCTTTCCTGCCTGTCGCTTCTCCCTCTTTCTCATTGGTCTCTCTCACCCATGACTGTCCTCCCTCTCCTTCTTCCCTCCTTCTCCTCCCTCTCTCTCATCCCTCTCTCTTCTCTCTCTCTCTCCCCCCCCTCTCTCTCTCTCCACTCCCTCTCTCTCTCTCTCTCCTCCCCCTCTCTCCACACCCTCTCTCATCTCTCATCCCTGTCTCTCCTCCCTTCTCTCTCCTCCCTGTCTCTCCTCCCACTCTCTCCTCCCCCTCTCTCCTCTCGCTCCTCCCTGTCTCTCCTCCCTCTTTCTCATCTGTCTCACACATCCCTCTCCTTCTTCCTTCCTTCTCCTCCCTCTCTCTTCTCCCTCTCTTTCCTCCCTCTCTTTCCTCCATGTCTGTCATCCCTCTCTCCCCACCCTCTCTCTCTCTCCTCCCTCTCTCTCCTCCCTCTTTCCCCTCCCTCTCTCTCCTTCCTCTCTCTTCCCTGTCTTTTCTCCCTCTCGCTCCTTCCTGTCTCACTCCTCATCTCTCCCCTTGTCTCTCTCCCAATCTTCCCACTCCAGCCTTTGTTAATCTTTCTCCACACTCCAGTCAAATTGGACATGCTCTGCTCCTCTCTGGATACTCGTCTCTCTCCTCCCTGTCTCTTCTTCCCGTCTCTCCTCCCTGTCTCTTCCCCCTCTCTCCTCCCTCTCTCATCCCACTCTCTCATCCCTCTCTCTCCTCCCTGTCTCGATAACCGCTGTAAGTATTATTGGGTAAGTCTCTAAGAGGTTTCAACACCTGGATCATACAATATTTGCTCATTATTATTTTTTTAATTCTTCAAGCTCTGTCAAGTTGGTTGTTGATCATTGCTAGACAGCCATTTTCAAGTTTTGCCATGGATTTTCAACCGATTTAAGTTAAAACATAACGCTTTGTGTCCAGGACAAAAAGTTTAATTCTTTGCCACATTTTTTGCAATATCACCTAAGTGCGTGATTGCAAAGAGGAGGCACATTTTGGAATAAATGTAAGAAATAAATAAGGAGAAATTATCTGATCAAATACGATTTTTTAATAGTAGAATTGGTATGTATAAAAAAAAAGAAACAAAACCCCAAACCCAACATGTCTCCGTCCAGCTCTCTCCTGGCTTTTAGACAAAAACAGCTTTTAGTACTAAACATCCTCCACTGTCCTGCATACCGTTGGATATATATTGAATACTTTTCGTACGCTGGCAAATGACTGGATGTAAGTTTAAAGTGATGCATATCCCCAACTCTACTCACATCTACTCATATGGATCTGTTTTAACACATGTCACTATATACTGTAATCATGACACAATATGTGACCTATATACTGTGATCATAACACAATATGTGACCTATATACTGTAATCATAACACAATATGTGACCTATATACTGTAATCATACCAACCCCTGTCCATATATACTATAATCATACCAACACCTGTCCCAATATACTGTAATAATACCACCACCACCTACTCTATAAACTGTAATCATACAACATACTTTCCCTATATACTGAAGTCATACCAACACCTGTCCCTGTATACTGTTTGTAATCATAAATCTACCTGTCCCAATATACTGTAATAATACCACCACCACCTACTCTATAAACTGTAATCATACAACATACTTTCCCTATATACTGAAGTCATACCAACACCTGTCCCTGTATACTGTTTGTAATCATAAATCTAAATTATGTAATCATAAATCTATATACTGTAATAATACCATGAACTGTCCCTATATACTGTAATCATACCTCTACCTATCCCTATATACTGTAATAATACCACCACCACCTATCCCTATGAACTGTAATCATACAACATACTTTCTCTATATACTGTAATCATACCAACACCTGTCCCTATATACTGTAATAATACCATGAACTGTCCATATATACTGTAATCATACCTCTACCTATCCCTATATACTGTAATAATACCACCACCACCTATCCCTATGAACTGTAATCATACAACATACTTTCTCTATATACTGTAATCATACCAACACCTGTCCCTATAAACTGTAATAATACCATAACCACCTATCCCTATGAACTGTAATTATACAACATACTGTCCCTATAAACTGTAATCATACAACATACTTTCCCTATATACTGTAATCATATCAACACCGGTCCATATATACTGTAATCATACCAACACCTGTCCCTGTATACTGTAATAATACCACTAACTGTCCCTAAAATACTGTAATAATACCACTAACTGTCCCTATATACTGTAATAATACCATTAACTGTCCCTATATACTGTAATCATAACACTACCTGTCCCTATATACTGTAATCATACCTTAACCTTACAATCATACATTGTAATCATACAAACACCACCTATCCATATATACTGTAATCATAATATTACCAGTCCCTATATACTGTAACACAACACTACCTGTCCATATATACTGTAATCATACCAGAACCTGTCCATATACACTGTAATTCTACCACAACCTGTCAATATATACTGTAATTGTACCACCACCTGGGTCTATTTACTGTAATCATACCACCACCTTTTACTGTAATCACAATACTACCTGTCCATATATACTGTAATCATAACACTACCCGTCCATATACTGTAATCATACCAACACCTGTCCCTATTTGCTGTACTTATACACCCATCTGTAATATTATGTAATCATACCACCACCTGTCTATAAATACTGTAATAAAACCAACACCATTCCCTATATACTGTAATCATACCTTTACCTGTCCCTATACATTGTAATCATACCACCACCACCTATCCCTATATACTGTAATCATAACAATAATTGTCCATATATACTGTAATCATACCACCATCTGTCTATAACTACTGTAATCATACCAACACCTGTCCCTATACATTGTAATCATACCACCACCACCTATCCCTATATACTGTAATCATAATATTACCTGTCCCTATATACTGTAATAATACCACTCCTGTCCCTATATACAGTAATCATACCACTCCTGTCCCTATATACTGTAATCATACCAACACCTGTCCACATATACTGTAATTGTACCATCACCTGGGTCTATTTACTGTAATCATAACACCACCTTTTCCTATATACTGTAATCATAACACTACCCATCCATATACTGTAATTATACCATCACCTGTTCATATATACTGTAATTATACCATCACCTGTTCATACATACTGTAATCATACTGTCATCTGAACATATATACTGTATTAAAATCCCTACCAGTCCCTATATACAGTAATCAAACCAACATATGTCCCTATACACTGTAATCATACCAACACCTGTCCCTATAAACTGTAATCATAACACTACCCGTCCCTATATACAGTAATCATACCAACACCTGTCCCTATATACTGTAATAAAACCACTACCCATCCCTATATACAGTAATCATACCAACACCTGTCCCTATAAATTGTAATAACACCACTACCCATCCCTATATACAGCAATCATTCCAACACCTGTCCCTATACACTGTAATCATACCTACACCTGTACATATATACTATAATTATAACAACACCTGTACATACGTACCGTAGTCATACCAATGCCTGTCCTTATATACAGTAATCATACCAACACCTGCCCCTATATACTGTAATAATACCAACACCTGTCACTATTTACTGTAATAATACCACTACCCGTCCCTATGTACTGTAATTATACCAACACCTGTCCCTATATACTGTAATTAATCCAACACCTGTACATACATACTGTAATCATACCAACGCCTGTCCCTATATACAGTAATCATACCAACACCTGTCCCTATACACTGTAATAATACCACTACCCGTCCCTATATACAGTAATCATACCAACACCTGTCCCTATACACTGTAATAACACCACTACTCGTCCCAATGTACAGTAATCATACCACTACCCGTCCCTATGTACAGTAATCATACCAACACCTGTCCCTATACACTGTATTCATACCACTACCCGTCCCTATATACAGTAATCATACCAACACCCGTCCCTATATACTTTAATTAATCCAACACCTGTACATACATACTGTAATCACACCAACGCCTGTCCCTATATACAGTAATAACACCACTACTCGTCCCAATGTACAGTAATCATACCACTACCCGTCCCTATGTACAGTAATCATACCAACACCTGTCCCTATACACTGTATTCATACCACTACCCGTCCCTATATACAGTAATCATACCAACACCTGTTCATATATACAGTAATTATACCAACACCTGTTCATACATACTGTAATCATACTGTCACCTGAACATATATACTGTAATAAAATCCCTACCAGTCCCTATGTACAGTAATCATACCAACACATGTCCCTATATACTGTAATCATACCACTACCCGTCCCTAAATACAGTAATCATTCCAACACCTGTTCATATATACTGTAATCATACTGTCACCTGAACATATATACTTTAATAAAACCACTACCTGTCCGTATATACTGTAATCATACTGTCACCAGAACATATATACTTTAATAAAACCACTACCTGTCCGTATATACAGTAATCATACCAACACCCATCCCTAAATAGGGTAATCATACCACCACCTGTTCATATATACTGTAATTATACCAACACCTGAACATACATACTGTAATCATACCACTACCCGTCCCTATACACTGTAATCATCCCATTACCCGTCCCTATATACAGTAATCATACCAACACCTGTCCCTATATACTGTAATTAAGCCAACACCTGTACATACATACTGTAATCATACCAACACCTGTCCCTATATACTGTAATTAAGCCAACACCTGTACATACATACTGTAATCATACCATTGCCTGTCCCTATATACAGTAATCATACCAACACCTGTCCCTATACACTGTAATAATACCACTACCCATCCCTATATACAGTAATCATACCAACACCTGTCCCTATACACTGTAATAATACCACTACCCGTCCCTATATACAGTAATCATACCAACACATGTCCCTATACACTGTAATAATACCACTACCCGTCCCTATATACAGTAATCATACCAACACCTTTCCCTATACACTGTATTCATACCACTACCCGTCCCTCTATACAGTAATCATACCAACACCCGTCCCTATATACAGTAATCATTCCAACACCTGTCCCTATATACTGTAATCATACCACTACCCGTCCCTATATACAGTAATTATACCAACATCTGTCCCTATACACTGTAATAATACCACAACCCGTCCCTATATACAGTAATCATACCAACACCTGTCCCTATACACTGTAATAATACCACTACCCGTCCCTATATACTGTAATCATACCAACACCTGTCCCTATATACTGTAGTCATACCACTACCCGTCCCTATATACTGTAATCATACCAACACCTGTTCATATATACTGTAATAATACCACTACCCGTCCCTATATACAGTAGTCATACCAACACATGTCCCTATATACTGTAGTCATACCACTACCCGTCCCTATATACTGTAATCAAACCAACACCTGTTCATATATACTGTAATAATACCACCACCTGTTCAAATACACTGTAATTATAACAACACCTGTACATATATACTGTAATCATACTGTCACCTGAACATATATACTTTAATAAAACCACTACCCGTCCGTATATACTGTAATCATACCAACACCTGTTCATATATACTGTAGTCATACCACTACCCGTCCCTATATACTGTAATCATACCAACACCTGTTCATATATACTGTAATAATACCACTACCCGTCCCTATACACTGTAATCATACCACCACCTGTACATATATACTGTAATTATACCAACACCTGTACATATATACTGTAATTATACCAACACCTGTGCATACATACTGTAATCATAACACTACCCGTCCCTATATACAGTAATCATACCAACACCTGTCTTTGTATATTGTAATCATGCCATTACCTGTACCTATATACTATAATCATACCACTCCTGTCCCTATATACTGCAATCATACCACCATTGACTGCTGCTTTTCAATATACTGTAGCTGAACCATAGTACTTTTCTGTACCGTATTTATCTATCTATTTTCAACTTCACAAGTCTATCTAGGCTCCGCAAGATGCAGGTGTGGCATGTAATGGTTGAGGGAAAAGCCAGTGTTTCCTAGGGAGGGTATAATTTCAATTCCAGTGTGTGTTGGAAAGCATTATATTTATGATATTCAATATATAGTGTACAATACAACTATTACATCGCAGCTCAGGAAAGTAGTGCATTCAAAATGCTCTCACATTCACAATCACAAGCAACCATCATACTTATACTGATTTTCTCCCCCACACATGTGCTAGTTTCTACATTCTACATGACCTGCATTCTGAGGTTATCCACTCCACTCCCCCACCCCCACATACACACACATCCACCTCTCCAACATCAGAGTTTGTTGAAAGGGATTTTCTCACTCTCTCTCCTCTCTTTCCCTTTCTCCCTCCCTCTCATTCATATAACTGTGTTAATAGTGCTCTTCTCTAATACCTCTGCATGCATTTTCTACTCCTTCACAGCAGCGGTACCTGAAGTCTGTTTGATGTAGAGGGGAATGAGCGGAGGGGGAGGGTTACGCGTTAAAACAAGAACAGAGGCCCAGGGAGATGGATGGGGAAGCGAGGATGGAGATGGGTGGATGGAGGGATGGAAGGGAGATATGGGGTAGTGGAGTAGTAGTCCATAGAGACTAGCGCTTCGATCAATACCGATGCAAGATCTGCATTATTTAGACAGGGATTCTGTGTGTGTGTGTGTCTGAATCCCCTGACAGGTAAGATCTGATCTGATCGGCTTATGTGTCTAGTCCATTCCATCCATGGGTGAGAGAGGAGTGATACAGCACACACACACACACACACACACGCACGCACGCACACACACACACACACACACACACACACACACACACACACACACACACACACACACACACACACACACACACACACACACACACACACACACACACTTCATATATCTAAAGAGCAGGGTGGAAGGCCTTTGAAGGTAGCCTTAACATTCCTGCCCATACTTCATCTCTGACTGGTCTTCTCTGGGCCAAGAGGAATAACAATATCCAAGACCTGAGTGTATTTGTGTGTGTGTGCGTACATGTGTGTGTAGACGAAGCAGATGTTTGCATGGTTCAGCCAAATATCTCTGTGGAATTGTTAAGCTAAGCATTCCATGTGGGGGTGTCAAGAGGGATCAGTTCTGCTACAAAGTACAAGGTGTAAGGGTGGAGAGAGAGCGACGGAGAAAGATAGAGACAGAGAGAGATATAGTAGAGGGAGAAGAGAACTAGAGAGAGAAAGATCTTAAGTGATTAATATACACAATTTGTTATACTGCTGTGATATGCACTTCACAAACATCTGTCAGAAAATGATTGACTGATTGCCATTACTAAAGCAAGTGAAATACATAAAAAAACAAAAGTGAAATAAACAATACAAAAAATGTCAGTAAACATTACTCACAAAAGTTCCAAAATAATAAAGACATTTCAAATGTCATATTATGTGCAAATGGTTAAAGTACAAAAGGGAAAATAAATAAACATAACTATGGGTTGTATTTAAAATGGTGTTTGCTCTGTTTTTTGTTAATTCTTTCCAATGTGTCAAGTAATTATATTTTTGTTTTCCCATGATTTGGTTGGGTCTAATTGTGTTGCTGTCCTGGGTCTCTGTGGGGTCTGTTTGCAAACAGAGCCCCAGGACCAGCTTGCTTAGGGAACTCTTCTTCAGGTTCATCTCTCTGTAGGTGATGGGTTTGAGAATCACTTCCTTTTAGGTGGTTGTAGATAATTAGCGGGTATTGGCCTAATTTGTTCTGCTTGCATTATTTGGTGTTTTACATTGTGCACTGAGGATATTTTTGCAGAATTCTGCATGGAGTGTCTCAGTTTGGTGTTTGTCCCATTTTGTGAATTCTTGGTTGGTGAGCAGACCCCAGGCCTCACAACCATAAAGGGTTTAGACAGATCCTAATTGGTATGTCAAGTTCTATGTTCCCTTTGATGGCATAGAAGTCCCTTCCAGCCTTGTCTCTCAGATCGTTCACAACTTTGTGGAAGTTACCTGTGGCGCTGATGTTAAAGCCGAGGTATGTATAGTTTTTTGTGTTGCAGGGCAATGGTGTCTGGTATTTGTCGTCCTGGCGACTGGACCTTTTTTGGAACACCATTATTTTGGTCTTACCGAGATTTACTGTCAGGACCCAGGTCTGACATAATATCTAGGTGCTGCTGTAGGTTGGGGACAGAAGCACCAGATCATCAGCAAACAGTAAACATTTGACATCAGTAGGGTGAGGCCTGGTGTGTTTTCTCACTCACTCACTCACTCACTCACTCACTCACTCACTCACTCACTCACTCACTCACTCACTCACTCACTCACTCACTCACTCACTCACTCCCTCAGCAGGGCTCTGTTCTACTGTGATCCAGAGCTCTCCAGTTATCTTCCCTCTCATCCCTCTATTCTCCTCCACTTCTTCCATAGTAGAACCTTTCTGTGCTCCTGTTCAGATTAAGTGTCGGTGAAATGGACCGCCCACATGTCCCTTATTTACCTGATATACACCAGTCCAGTACACTGCCTTCAGTATGTTCTACGGGCGCCGAAGACATGGATGTCGATTATGGCAGCCCCCGCACCTCTCTGATTCAGAGGGGTTGGGTTAAATGCGGAAGACACATTTCAGTTGAAGGCATGCAGTTGTACAACTGACTAGGTCTCCCCTTTCCCTTTCCTTTCTCTTGGCACTGTACTGCAGGATGTAGCATTAAAGTAGTGATGTGCTACGCCACATTACAGACACAAACGACTGGTGTTCTTGAGCTCCTGAGCCTCCAGCTCCTCAACTATTGATGGGCTTGGGGCCGCCCTACCCTCTACAAGCCTCTCCTATCGTAATTCTTCTTCTTCCTCTCTTCTGCTCTCCTATCCTAGCCTCCTCCTCTCCCACCCCCTTCTCTCCTCTCCTAGCCTCACCTAGCCTCCTTTCCTACCGTCTCCTAGCCTTCTCATATCTTCTCCTACCCCTCCTCTCCTACCATCTCCGAGCCTCCTCCTCTTCTCTCCAACCCCCCCTCTCCTCTCCTAGCCTCTCCTAGCCTCCTCCTCTCCTCTCCTCTCCTCTCCTCACCCTCCTAGGCTCTTCATCCCTCTCTGCGCCAACCCAGCCTGCTCACACAGATAGGCACGCTAATAACACAACCAGTTAGCTGTACAATACACCAACAACACAGCAAGCTACATAACACTTCACAGCCCTGTATTTCTGCTGCAAACCATTAAGAATAAGACCACAGCACATATAGAATACAATGAGCTGCATTACACACTAACTTAACAAAGATTGAGAACACCACACATAAAAAGAAAAGCTTGTATATTCCAGTGCAACCGTCTACATTTTGTCTGTGTTGGTTAGGAGCCTGTTCCCATGCCAAGCAGTGTGTGTTTCTATTTTGTGTGTTTCTATTTTCCCCTCACCTCTACTGGCCTAAGTATGCTCTGTTAATATTTCACTCTGTTTCCCACAGTCACAGTGTGGGGCTTTGGTCCCAATGTAATAGTGAATACCTGTTACCGAAGAGGATGGCTGATGTTTTACATGCCCGAAATCAATTGTGCTATTTTGTTTGTTTTTTTGCAATGTTTGTAACTTGTTTTTTAACTTGTTTTGTACCTAATGTTGCTGTTACCGTCTCTTATGACCAGAAATAACTTCTGGACATTAGAACTGGGATTACTCACCACAGACTGGAAGAAGCTTTTTCCTTTAGCGAGTCCGATGAGAAAGATATACTGCTCTCCGGGTAACAGTCTCAGATCCTTGCCATCAATTCTACTTGCTAACACGCAATCACTGGAAAATAAAATGGATGACCTACGATTACGATTATTCTACAAACGGGACATGAAGAACTCTAGACCACCTTTACTCCACACACAGAGATGCATACAAAGCTCATCCAAACATAATTCTACCCTCCTGATTCTTCCTTACAAGCAAAAACTAAAGCAGGAAGTACCAGTGACTCGCCCAATACAGAAGTGGTCAGATGCGTGGATGCTACGATACAGGACTGTTTTGCTAGCACAGACTGGAATATGTTCCGGAATTCATCCATAGGCATTGAGGAGTAAACCACCTCAGAAATCGGCTTCATCAATAAGTGCATTGACGACGTCATCCCCACAGTGACCATACGTACATATCCCAACCAGAAGCCACTGATTACGGGCAACATCCGCATAGAGCTAAAAGCTAGAGCTGCCGCTTTTAAGGAGTGGGACACTAATCCGGACAACTATAAGAAATTCCGCTCTGCCCTCAGATGAACCATCAAACAAGCAAAGCGTCAATACAGAATTAAGATTGAATCCTACGACACCGGCTCTGATGCTCGTCGGATGTGGCAGGGCTTGAAAACTATTATGGACTACAAAGAACGCACAAGAGCACCAGCGCCTCTGGATGACTGTGATAATGCTCTCGGTAGCCGATGTGAGCAAGACCTTTAAACAAGTCAACATTCACAAAGCTGCGGGGACAGATGCATTACCAGGACGGGTACTCAAAGCATGCGCGGACCAACTGGCAAGTGTCTTCACTGACATTTTCAACCTCTCGCTGACTGAGTCTGTAATACCTACATACAGTGGGGCAAAAAAGTATTTAGTCAGCCACCAATTGTGCAAGTTCTCCCACTTAAAAATATGAGAGAGGCCTGTAATTTTCATCATAGGTACACTTCAACTATGACAGACAAACTGAGAAAAAAAATCCAGAAAATCACATTGTAGGATTTTTAATGAATTTATTTGCAAATTATGGTGGAAAATAGGAATTTGGTCACTTACAAACAAGCAAGATTTCTGGCTCTCACAGACCTGTAACTTCTTCTTTAAGAGGCTCCTCTGTCCTCCACTCATTGCCTGTATTAATGGCACCTGTTTGAACTTGTTATCAGTATAAAAGACACCTGTCCACAACCTCAAACAGTCACACTCCAAACTCCACTATGGCCAAGACCAAAGATCTGTCAAAGGACACCAGAAACAAAATTGTAGACCTGCACCAGGCTGGGAAGACAGAATCTGCAATAGGTAAGCAACTTGGTTTGAAGAAATCAACGGTGGGAGCAATTATTAGGAAATGGAAGACATACAAGACCACTGATAATCTCCCTCGATCTGGGGCTCCACGCAAGGTCTCACCCCGTGGGGTCAAAATGATCGCAAGAACGGTGAGCAAAAATCCCAGAACCACACGGGGGGACCTAGTGAATGACCTGCAGAGAGCTGGGACCAAGGTGACAAAGCCTACCATCAGTAACACAGTACGCCGCAGGGACTCAAATCCTGGAAGGACATTTAACTACAGCAGTGGGAGTGAGACTAAACCCTGCCTCTACTACTGCCTTGTCATGCACAGCTACACCCTCAGATTACTCTGCCTTCCTGTCCAGCAGCCAGATCTGGGTTCAAATATCAATGGAAATCTTTCAAATACTGCCAGGATTTGTTTTAGTCTGCCTGGCGTTCCATGTGGGTGGAGTTTGTCTTTTTGGGACTATTTGATTCGTTCCATTAAGCCAGGCAATCTCAATCAAGCACAAATAAAGCATCTGCAATTATTTCAAATAGTATTTGAACCCAGGTCTTGTGGCAGTAAAACACTAATCCTGTGCCATGCTGTTACCTAAGACTGGTCTGAGATCATACCTCCCCAGCCCTGCCAACGCCTGTGTTGCTGTACGCTTTACTGCAGCAAAAGAAGACATTACCTATACAGACAGACTTTTAGGGTGCCGTTGGGTCCTATTCCTTCATTTCCCATGCAGAGGACCAGCCTCCTACTTAGCAGACTCTTACAGTAACACATTCATGTTCTGTCATTGTGTTGGAAAGATTTGGTCACTAAGATTTTCCACTGTTACTATTAGACCCAGGCGACCAAGGCTGCCTCCCCTCCCACTCCCTCAATCCCTCTTCCCTAGACCCAAAGACCTGCCTCCATCCTGGTCAGTATCCAGCTGGTCTGGGATAGGTCACAAACTAAAGTAACGGTACAAAGATATAAAATCAATAGTAACATTTCTATTGAGAGTACAGCAGAAGCTCAAATGCGATCATTGTGGAATTTCATTACAAACCAACCAAAATCTCAAGGCCTGCCCTAATTTCCAAATGGCTGCATGGTTGCATCCATGTTTCCTGGATTGAGGAAGACTGGATACAGATAGTTGGCCATCTGACCTATTTCCAACTGGCAGACAGACACACGTTCTCCAGCAAGGACCAGGAAATTGAGTATGACCACGGGAGCGAAGTTTTGGTCTGTTGTCCATCTGTTTCCAGCGCCGGGGTGCCCCTACCCCCAGAGCTTCCTGAAATGGTTAAACCCACTCAGTCACCTGTGCACAGCACCAGGGGAATGTGAGACAATCCATTTCCTCTAGGATGTGGGGAGAGAACTGGTCACTGGGTGGAGGGAGACCACAAGTTGCAACAGCTGGAGTAGAAAAACTATGCAGTGTGGAATATGTGTGTGCTTGCCTACCTGCCTGCATGTGTGTTTTCATGTGTGTGTTCATGTGTATGTTCAGTCATGTGTACAGTATGTTCATACGGTGCCATGGTGGGGTGGTGGGGTCTTAGATCTATCATTCCATTGCGTAACCGTGCTGGCACCAGCCTGCCCTGCTGGCATCGCCATCTGCTGCTGTGGCAGAACCACATTACTGACAACACCTCAGCTTCTACAGGTCTTATAATACAGATAATACCATCTTCTACAGGCCCTATCTCCTCCTCACACATCTTATGTTTACCATTAGATTTCATGAGCATTATGAACGCGTGCGTCTGGAACCACAAAGGGAAAACTGACTTTGAATGTCTGGTGAATATCTGACAGTCGTTTCAGATTATTTTGAAGCATAAAAAGACTGGGGGTGTAACTTTCTGTTTTGAGGAGTGCTGACGCCTGCGTGAGTGACTAAGGGTCTGAGTGACCCCTTCAACAGCAGTAGACAAAACACAGTTCTTTCACAGATATCCTGTTCCTCACATTGAATCTGGTTCCAAATCGTGTGTGTGTGTGTGCAAATGCGTGTGTGCGTGCGTGCGTGTGTGTGTGTGTGACAACTCAATGGCTACTCTCTCTCAATACCTTAGATAGGCTTTGATAGTAAATCACCGCTGTTTGCTTTTAGCATTATTCATCAGATCATTAGACAGAGACTAAGACTTCCATCACAGCATGCTAATTACTAGTTCAAACTCCCGCTTCTATTTGAACACTAAAACGGTTTCAGCTCACTAGAGCTACGGCGTTCTACAAAAGCTACTCAGGTCAAGGACTTGTGAGCTAAGCGTGAAACTTGACTTCGTGGATATGTCTCAAAGAATGAGGCTTAAGAATGTGGCTCAAAGATGACTACTTTAAGTGGATGTGTTACACATGTCATTATGGGTACTGTAGTCCATCATACTACAGGCAACAGTTGCTGTGGGAATTGGGAAATGAGCAAGGTACAGGAGGAGGAGGAGGAAAGGGGAGAACAATGTCTTGCCCATTGGGAGACAGACAGAAAATAGGAATCAGGGGAATATCCAGAATAGAATGCCACAATGATCTCTGTGCTCTCATTGCTAGATGTTTATGGGACATCTTAAGACCATTCTGGTCTGATCCCCAAAGAAAACAAAGAGCTACTCTGCCACAGGTTGGCATTTTTTGGGATGAGTCGTGTACTGGAGGCAGCTCTGCAAGTGGTCGTAGCTGGCTAGAAAGTCGTAAAATCTTGATTTTAAACCTAACCCCAACCCTACCTTAACCACACTGCTTACCTTAATGCCTAACCCTAACATTAAAATAAGACCACAAATCTCATTTTAATTTTACGAATGTTTAAGATATTGCCAATTTTGACTTTGCAGCTGACCATCCAAAAATGTTTCAGCACTTTGTGCCTTCCTCAGACAATTTCCCTGAACACACAAAAAATATCTCCCAAATATGATCAAATTCAATGACTCTTTCTCTCCGTTGGTTGGTGAGTGTCAGAAGGAGAGAGTTGAGCTCTCCTCATGATTAGGTCCATGTGTTCTACAAGCAGCAGACAGCAGACAGAGAGACGCAAGCTGAGAGAGATGGTAGGGTCAGATCAATTCCGTGTCAGGCAGACAAGCACAGCATCTACGCTGAAGGTAGTGATTATAATGTATTCATAACCATAAAGCACAACAGCCAAAACACACAGAGATAATCAAGGGTCTGCTGTGTTTAACAGGGCAGAGTTGTGTGTGTGCATGCATGCGTGTTTATTGCCACAGCAAACAGCGTGGCCATAGAAAAAACCTCAAACCACAGAAACTTGCATCTCAGGAGGCTGCTGAGGGGAGAACGGCTCATAATAATGGCTAGAATGGAGTAGATGGAATGGTATCAACCACATGGAAACCATGTTTTTGATTGTTCAATACCATTCCATTTATTCAATTTTATCCATTACTTTGAGCCCGTCCTCCCCAATTAAGGTCCCTACAGCTGCCTGTGATACACATGTACACAGCAGTTCAGAGCATGCAACGTGTAAGCAAAGGAGAGGGATGCCACCGCAAAGAACTCTTTCCTTCAGGAATCTCATAGCATAGCCAGGTCCCCATACTGGGGAAAGACCCAAACATCAACGCTTTGAACACTCACTACAGTAGCATTTCTGCAAATATACTCAAAGTTAAACACACTCGCTGGCTTATTCACAAAGACACGCATACCACTAACAAACACACACAAGAACACACACAAGCACCTGTGCACACACACATAGTCGCACTAGCATGCACACTCAAACACATGAGCACACACACAAGCACAGCTGGCAGCTGTCGAGGAGCGCAGTCAATACACAGAAAAACCCTTGCAGTCCTCTAATATGCCTCTCCTTCTCCTCCTCTCCCCCCTCCCCCTTTCTCTCTGGTCTTCACCTCTCTCCCCTCTTTCTCTCTTGCTCTCCACTCTAATATCCCGTTCTCCTCTCCTCCCCTCCCCCCTCGCTTTCCATCTCAAATCTGCTCCCACAGGACTTGCTCTAACTTTCTAACGGGAAGTAGGAAGTTAATAATGAGGGACAAACCATGTGTCACAGTTTATAATGTCCTCCTGCCTCAGTCCCCCTGCCTTCTCCACACACACACACACACACACACACACACACAGACACACACACACTTAACGAATCACTAACCATCTGAATTCTTTAGCAATACAAGACCATCGCTTAATGAGAGGTCTACACGTCTGGTTGACAGATATCATTGAAATTGTTCAGGAAATGTGTCATTCTAATGCTTACACACACACACACACACACACACACACACACACACACACACACACACACACACACACAGTGAAGGGAAGGCATCTGTCAAGGCTAGTCTACACCTAGGCTGACAGACAGAGGGAAACTCTACAGTTGAACTTTGAACTATTATACTGAGTGTCAGTGTCAGATTATAGAAGCATTATCTAAGCATTTCAGAATGCCTTTCCCCATGTCAAAATCACAGATGTGTCTTAGAAAAATAGACATTGAGGTTTGATAGACATATCTAGCTAACAGCTCAATGGAAATGAAACGCAGGTTGATAAGCTGATAAAAACTGAAGTAAAGACAAAGACCGAGAGAGAGAGAGAGAGAGAGAGAGAGAGAGAGACAGACAGACAGAGAGAGACAGACAGACAGACAGAGAGAGACAGACAGAGACAGACAGAGACAGAGAGAGACAGAGAGACAGAGAGAGACAGAGAGACAGAGAGAGAAAGAAAGAGACAGAGAGACAGAGAGAGAAAGAAAGAGACAGAGAGACAGAGAGAGAAAGAAAGAGACAGAGAGACAGAGCGAGAGAGAAAGAGAGAAGCAGCGCAGGACAGGCACTGGCATACCGGACACCCTAGCAGTATCTTTAGCTGTTTTTTAATTAGTTACCTGACGTGGTATAGAGTTCCATGTAGCAATGGCTCTACGTAGCACTGAAGCCTCCCATAGTCTGTTCTGGACTTGGGGATTGTGAAGAGACCGCTGGTGGCATGTCTTGTGGGGTATGCATGGGTGACCACGCTATGTGCTAGTAGTTTTAACAAACCTTGCTGTGTGTTAGTAGTTTAAACAAACACCTTGCTGTGTGATAGTTGTTTAAAACTTCTTTGGGATAGGGGGCAGTATTTGACGTCCGGATGAAAAGCGTGTCCAAAGTAAACTGCCTGCTACTTAGGCCCAGAAGCTAAGATATGCATATTATTAGTAGATTTGGATAGAAAACACTCTGAAGTTTCTAAAACTGTTTGAAACATGTCTGTGAGTATAACATAACTTATTTGGCAGGCGAAACCCAGAGGACAAACCATTCAGAATCATTTTTTTTGAGGTCACTCTCTTTTCAATGAGAATCCATATTTCTAAGGGACCTTCTTGCAGTTCCTTCCGCTTCCACTGGATGTCACCAGTCCTTAGAAATTGGTTGAGGTTTTCCCTTTGAGAAATGAAGAAGTAGCACTGTTCAGAACGAGGGTAGAGGGAGGTGTAATCTTTGTTAGAGGTGCGTGACCTGAAAAGCACTCTCCACTTTGTTTTCCTACGGTATTGAACACAGTATGTCCCGTCTTAAATTCTATTGATTATTTAAGTAAAAAAATACCTAAAGTTGTGTTAGGAAAGTTCTTTGAAATGTTTGGACAAAGCTTACAGGTAATTTATGATACATTTTGTTGTCATGTTGCGCGAGATGGAACTGGAGTTTTTCTGGATCAAAAGCGCCAAATAAATGGACATTTTGGATATATATCGACGGAATTAATCGAACAAAAGGACCATTTGTGATGTTTATGGGACATATTGGAGTGCCAACAGAAGAAGCTCGTCAAAGGTAAGGCATGAATTATATCTTTATTTCTGCGTTTTGTGTCGCACCTGGAGGGTTGAAATATGATTGTCTGTGTTTGCTGGGGTGTTATCCTCAGATAATTGCATCGTTTTCTTTCGCCATAAAGCCTTTTTGAAATCTGACATTGGCTGGATTCACAACAAGTGTAGCATTAATTTGGTGTATTGCATGTGTGATTTCATGAAAGTTTCATATTTATAGTAATTTATTTGAATTTGGCGCTCTGCATTTTCACTGGATTTTGGCCAGGTGGGTCGTTAATGTCCCACCTATCCCAAACAGACAACTTTCTGTATGCTAGTAGTTTAAACAGACACCTTGCTGTGTGCTAGAAGTTTAAACAGACACCTTTCTGTTATCTAGTAGTTTATGCAGACATCTTGCTGTTTGCTAGTAGTTTAAACAAATACATTGCCGTGTGCTAATAGTTTAAACAAACACCTTGCCGTGTGCTGGTAGTTTAAACAAACACTGTGTTGTTTGCTAGTAGTTTAAACAAACACCTTCTGTGTGCTAATAGTTTAAACAAACACATTTCTGTGTGCTATTAGTTTAAACAAACACCTTGTTGTGTGCTAGTAGTTTAAAAAAACACATTTCTGTGTGCTAGTAGTTTAAACAGACATCTTGCTGTTTGCTAGTAGTTTAAAAAGACAGCTTGCTATGTGCTAGTAGTTTAAAGAAACACCTTGCTGTGTGCTTGTAGTTTAAAGAAACACCATGCTGTGTGCTAGTAGTTTAAAGAAACAGCTTGCTATGTGCTAGTAGTTTAAAGAAACAGCTAGCTATGTGCTAGTAGTTTAAACAATCAGTTTGCTATGTGCTTGTAGTTTAAAGAAACAGCTTGATATGTGCTAGTAGTTTAAACAATCCGTTTGCTATGTGCTAGTAGTTTAAAGAAACCGCTTGCTATGTGCTAGTAGTTTAAAGAAACAGCTTGCTATGTGCTAGTAGTTTAAAGAAACAGCTTGCTATGTGCTAGTAGTTTAAAGAAACACCTTGCTAAGTGCTAGTAGTTTAAAGAAACAGCTTGCTATGTGCTAGTAGGTTAAAGAAACACCTTGCTATGTGCTAGTAGTTTAAAGAAACAGCTTGCTATGTGCTAGTAGTTTAAAGAAACAGCTTGCTATGTGCTAGTAGTTTAAAGAAACAGCTTGCTATGTGCTAGTAGTTTAAAGAAACACCTTGCTAAGTGCTAGTAGTTTAAAGAAACAGCTTGCTATGTGCTAGTAGGTTAAAGAAACACCTTGCTATGTGCTAGTAGTTTAAAGAAACAGCTTGCTATGTGCTAGTAGTTTAAAGAAACAGCTTGCTATGTGCTAGTCGTTTAAAGAAACAGCTTGCTATGTGCTAGTAGTTTAAAGAAACAGCTTGCTAAGTGCTAGTAGTTTAAAGAAACCGCTTGCTATGTGCTAGTAGTTTAAAGAAACAGCTTGCTAAGTGCTCGTAGTTTAAAGAAACAGCTTTCTATGTGCTAGTAGGTTAAAGAAACAGCTTGCTATGTGCTAGTAGTTTAAAGAAACACCTTGCTGTGTGCTAATAGTTTAAACAAACACCTTGCCGTGTGCTGGTAGTTTAAACAAACACTGTGTTGTTTGCTAGTAGTTAAAACAAACACCTTCTGTGTGCTAATAGTTTAAACAAACACCTTGTTTTGTGCTAGTAGTTTAAACAAACACATTTCTGTGTGCTAGTAGTTTAAACATACATCTTGCTGTTTGCTAGTAGTTTTTACAGACACCTTGCTGTGTGCTTGTAGTTTAAAGAAACACCTTCCTGTGTGCTTGTAGTTTAAAGAAACAGCTTGCTATGTGCTAGTAGTTTAAAGAAACAGCTTGCTATGTGCTAGTGGTTTAAACAATCAGTTTGCTATGTGCTTGCAGTTTAAAGAAACCGCTTGCTATGTGCTAGTAGTTTAAACAATCCGTTTGCTATGTGCTAGTAGTTTAAAGAAACCGCTTGCTATGTGCTAGTAGTTTAAAGAAACAGCTTGCTATGTGCTAGTAGTTTAAAGAAACAGCTTGCTATGTGCTAGTAGTTTAAAGAAACACCTTGCTAAGTGCTAGTAGTTTAAAGAAACAGCTTGCTATGTGCTAGTAGGTTAAAGAAACACCTTGCTATGTGCTAGTCGTTTAAAGAAACAGCTTGCTATGTGCTAGTAGTTTAAAGAAACAGCTTGCTATGTGCTAGTTGTTTAAAGAAACCGCTTGCTATGTGCTAGTAGTTAAAGAAACAGCTTGCTAAGTGCTAGTAGTTTAAAGAAACAGCTTGCTATGTGCTAGTAGTTTAAAGAAACAGCTTGCTATGTGCTAGTAGTTTAAAGAAACAGCTTGCTATGTGCTAGTAGTTTAAAGAAACAGCTTGCTAAGTGCTAGTAGTTTAAAGAAACAGCTTGCTATGTGCTAGTAGGTTAAAGAAACAGCTTGCTATGTGCTAGTAGTTTAAAGAAACACCTTGCTGTGTGCTAATAGTGTAAAGAAACAGCTTGCTATGTACTAGTAGTTTAAACAAACATCATGCTGTGCGCTAGTAGTTTAAAAAGACAGCTTGCTATGTGCTAGTTGTTTAAAGAAACAGCTTGCTATGTGCTAGTAGTTTAAAGAAACAGCTTGCTAAGTGCTAGTAGTTTAAAGAAACAGCTTGCTATGTGCTAGTAGGTTAAAGAAACAGCTTGCTATGTGCTAGTAGTTTAAAGAAACACCTTGCTGTGTGCTAATAGTGTAAAGAAACAGCTTGCTATGTACTAGTAGTTTAAACAAACATCATGCTGTGCGCTAGTAGTTTAAGAAGACAACTTGCTATGTGCTAGTTGTTTAAAGAAACAGCTTGCTATGTGCTAGTAGTTTAAAGAAACAGCTTGCTAAGTGCTAGTAGTTTAAAGAAACAGCTTGCTATGTGCTAGTAGTTTAAAGAAACACCTTGCCGTGTGCTGGTAGTTTAAACAAACACTGTGTTGTTTGCTAGTAGTTTAAACAAACATCTTCTGTGTGCTAATAGTTTAAACAAACACATTTCTGTGTGCTAATAGTTTAAACAAACACCTTGTTTTGTGCTAGTAGTTTAAACAAACAAATTTCTGTGTGCTAGTAGTTTAAACAGACATCTTGCTGTTTGCTAGTAGTTTTTACAGACACCTTGCTGTGTGCTAGTAGGTTACATAGACATCTTCTGTGTGCTAGTAGTTTAAACAAACAGCTTGCTGTGTGCTAGTAGTTTAAAAAGACAGCTTACTATGTGCTAGTAGTTTAAAGAAACACCTTGCTGTGTGCTAGTAGTTTAAAGAAACAGTTTGCCATGTGCTAGTAGTTTAAAAAATCAGTTTGCTATGTGCTTGTAGTTTAAAGAAACAGCTTGATGTGCGCTAGTAGTTTAAAGAAACAGCTAGCTATGTGATAGTAGTTTAAACAATCAGTTTGCTATGTGCTAGTAGTTTAAAGAAACAGCTTGCTATGTGCTAGTAGTTTAAAGAAACAGCTTGCTATGTGCTAGTAGTTTAAAGAAAAAGCTTGGTGTTTCTTTAAACTACTAGCACATAGGTGCTAGTAGTTTAAAGAAACACCTTGCTAAGTGCTAGTAGTTTAAAGAAACAGCTTGCTATGTGCTAGTAGGTTAAAGAAACACCTTGCTATGTGCTAGTCGTTTAAAGAAACAGCTTGCTATGTGCTAGTAGTTTAAAGAAACAGCTTGCTATGTGCTAGTTGTTTAAAGAAACAGCTTGCTATGTGCTAGTAGTTTAAAGAAACAGCTTGCTAAGTGCTAGTAGTTTAAAGAAACAGCTTGCTATGTGCTAGTAGTTTAAAGAAACAGCTTGCTATGTGCTAGTAGTTTAAAGAAACAGCTTGCTATGTGCTAGTAGTTTAAAGAAACACCTTGCTGTGTGCTAATAGTTTAAACAAACACCTTGCCGTGTGCTGGTAGTTTAAACAAACACATTTCTGTGTGCTAATAGTTTAAACAAACACCTTGTTTTGTGCTAGTAGTTTAAACAAACACATTTCTGTGTGCTAGTAGTTTAAACAGACATCTTGCTATTTGCTAGTAGTTTTTACAGACACCTTGCTGTGTGCTAGTAGGTTACATAGACATCTTCTGTGTGCTAGTAGTTTAAACAAACAGCTTGCTGTGTGCTAGTAGTTTAAAGAAACAGCTTGCTAAGTGCTAGTAGTTTAAAGAAACAGCTTGCTATGTGCTAGTAGGTTAAAGAAACAGCTTGCTATGTGCTAGTAGTTTAAAGAAACACCTTGCTGTGTGCTAATAGTGTAAAGAAACAGCTTGCTATGTACTAGTAGTTTAAACAAACATCATGCTGTGCGCTAGTAGTTTAAAAAGACAGCTTGCTATGTGCTAGTTGTTTAAAGAAACAGCTTGCTATGTGCTAGTAGTTTAAAGAAACAGCTTGCTAAGTGCTAGTAGTTTAAAGAAACAGCTTGCTATGTGCTAGTAGGTTAAAGAAACAGCTTGCTATGTGCTAGTAGTTTAAAGAAACACCTTGCTGTGTGCTAATAGTGTAAAGAAACAGCTTGCTATGTACTAGTAGTTTAAACAAACATCATGCTGTGCGCTAGTAGTTTAAGAAGACAACTTGCTATGTGCTAGTTGTTTAAAGAAACAGCTTGCTATGTGCTAGTAGTTTAAAGAAACAGCTTGCTAAGTGCTAGTAGTTTAAAGAAACAGCTTGCTATGTGCTAGTAGTTTAAAGAAACACCTTGCCGTGTGCTGGTAGTTTAAACAAACACTGTGTTGTTTGCTAGTAGTTTAAACAAACATCTTCTGTGTGCTAATAGTTTAAACAAACACATTTCTGTGTGCTAATAGTTTAAACAAACACCTTGTTTTGTGCTAGTAGTTTAAACAAACAAATTTCTGTGTGCTAGTAGTTTAAACAGACATCTTGCTGTTTGCTAGTAGTTTTTACAGACACCTTGCTGTGTGCTAGTAGGTTACATAGACATCTTCTGTGTGCTAGTAGTTTAAACAAACAGCTTGCTGTGTGCTAGTAGTTTAAAAAGACAGCTTACTATGTGCTAGTAGTTTAAAGAAACACCTTGCTGTGTGCTAGTAGTTTAAAGAAACAGTTTGCCATGTGCTAGTAGTTTAAAAAATCAGTTTGCTATGTGCTTGTAGTTTAAAGAAACAGCTTGATGTGCGCTAGTAGTTTAAAGAAACAGCTAGCTATGTGATAGTAGTTTAAACAATCAGTTTGCTATGTGCTAGTAGTTTAAAGAAACAGCTTGCTATGTGCTAGTAGTTTAAAGAAACAGCTTGCTATGTGCTAGTAGTTTAAAGAAAAAGCTTGGTGTTTCTTTAAACTACTAGCACATAGGTGCTAGTAGTTTAAAGAAACACCTTGCTAAGTGCTAGTAGTTTAAAGAAACAGCTTGCTATGTGCTAGTAGGTTAAAGAAACACCTTGCTATGTGCTAGTCGTTTAAAGAAACAGCTTGCTATGTGCTAGTAGTTTAAAGAAACAGCTTGCTATGTGCTAGTTGTTTAAAGAAACAGCTTGCTATGTGCTAGTAGTTTAAAGAAACAGCTTGCTAAGTGCTAGTAGTTTAAAGAAACAGCTTGCTATGTGCTAGTAGTTTAAAGAAACAGCTTGCTATGTGCTAGTAGTTTAAAGAAACAGCTTGCTATGTGCTAGTAGTTTAAAGAAACACCTTGCTGTGTGCTAATAGTTTAAACAAACACCTTGCCGTGTGCTGGTAGTTTAAACAAACACATTTCTGTGTGCTAATAGTTTAAACAAACACCTTGTTTTGTGCTAGTAGTTTAAACAAACACATTTCTGTGTGCTAGTAGTTTAAACAGACATCTTGCTATTTGCTAGTAGTTTTTACAGACACCTTGCTGTGTGCTAGTAGGTTACATAGACATCTTCTGTGTGCTAGTAGTTTAAACAAACAGCTTGCTGTGTGCTAGTAGTTCAAAAAGTCAGCTTACTATGTGCTAGTAGTTTAAAGAAACACCTTGCTGTGTGCTTGTAGTTTAAAGAAACACCTTCCTGTGTGCTTGTAGTTTAAAGAAACAGCTTGCTATGTGCTAGTAGTTTAAAGAAACAGCTTGCCATGTGCTAGTAGTTTAAAAAATCAGTTTTCTATGTGCTTGTAGTTTAAAGAAACAGCTTGCTGTATGCTAGTAGTTTAAAGAAACAGCTTGCTATGTGCTAGTAGTTTAAAGAAACAGCTTGCTATGTGCTAGTAGTTTAAACAAACACCTTGCTGTGTGCTAGTAGTTTAAAGAAACAGCTTGATATGTGCTAATAGTGTAAAGAAACAGCTTGCTATGTGCTAGTAGTTTAAACAAACACCTTGCTGTGTGCTAGTAGTTTAAAGAAACACCTTGCAATGTGCTAGTAGTTTAAAGAAACAGCTTGCTTTGTGCTAGTAATTTAAAGAAACACCTTGCTGTGTGCTAGTAGTTTAAACAAACACCTTGCTGTGTGCTAGTAGTTTAAAGAAACAGCCTGCTGTGTGCTAGTATTTTAAAAAGACAGCCTGCTGTGTGCTAGTATTTTAAACAATCAGTTTGCTGTGTGCTAGTATTTTAAAAAGACAGCTTGCTGTGTGCTAGTAGTTTAAACAATCAGTTTACTGTGTGCTTGTAGTTTAAACAAACAGCTTGCTCTGTGCTAGTGGTTTAAATAGACAGCTTGGTGCATTCTTACAAAAACAAGTTGTGATGAAATCAATCTCTCCTCTACTTTGAGCAATGAGAGATTGACATTCATATTATTGACGTTAGCGCTCCGTGTAGATTTATGGTCCCGCCCGGACGCCCTGTTCTGAGCCCTCTTTTTGGCATCTGACCACACAACTGGACATTATTCTAGGTGTGACAAAACTAGGGCCTTTAGGACCTACTATGTTGATAGTGTTGTTAAGAAGGCAGAGCAGTGCTTTATCATGGACAGACTTCTCCCCATCTTAGCTACTGTTGCATCAACATGTTTTGACTATGTTTCACCTCAACTTGACATTTAATGTTCATATTATTGGTTACAAGATTTAGTCGAGATTTAGGGTTTTGTGAATGATTTGTCCCAGATAAAATGCTTTTAGTTTTTGAAATATTTAGGACTAACTTATTTCTTACTACCCATTCTGAAACTGGCTGCAGCACTTTGTTAAGTGTTGCAGTGACTTCACTATCTGTATTAGCTCACGTGTAGTTGACGTATATAGAGTAATCCGCATACATAGACGCACTGGCTTCACCCAGGGAATGCCTGATTCTACCTGGATTATCTTAACGATGCTTCCATTAAAGGACACCCTCTGTGTCCAGTTAGACAGGTAACTCTTTATTCAGAATATAGCAGGGGGTGTAAAGCCATAACACAACACCAGCAGCAGACTTTGATAATGTCAAGTCTGAAGCTCCCACAATATTTTTATCATCAATTTCTCTCAGCTAATCATCAAGGGGGAGGTGTGTGTCTCTTTGTTAAAAACTGCTGGTGCAAATCTCTAAAATTAAGCAAGACTTAAGGTTCTGTTCACCTGACACCGAACCCAAACCCAAAAATGTATTTTGTCCCCCCACACCAAACGCGATTCCGACACACAGGTTAAAATATCAAAACAGATTCTGAACCAATTACATTCATTTGGGGACAGGTTGAAAAGCATTACAAATTTATGGCAATTTAGCTAGCTAGCTTGCACTTGCTAGCTAATTTGTCCTATTTAGCTAGCTTGCTGTTGCTTGCTAATTTGTCCTGGGATATAAACATGGAGTTATTATTTTACCTGAAATGCACAAGGTCCTCTACTCCGACAATTAATGCACAAAAAAACAGTCAACCGAATCGTTTCTCGTCATCTCTCCTCCTTCCATGCTTTTTCTTCTCTGGACTTTCTATAGTGATTGGCAACTTTCAAAAATTAGGTGCTTTACCGCCACGACCTCGTTCGTCTTTCAGTCACCCACGTGGGTATAACCAATGAAGAAATGGCATGTGGGTACCTGCTTCTATAAACCAATGACGAGATGGGAGAGGCAGGACTTGCAGCGCGATCTGCGTCACAATAGAACTGAATTCTATTTTAGCCCTTGGCAACGCAGACGCTCTTTGGCGTGCGCGAGTGTGGGTGCAATAATGGATTAATATAGATTTCAAAATGTATCTTGCATCACTCGCACATGCGACGCGAGTGGTGTAGTCATGGAATGAGTTAGAATGCCTCATGATAAGCTGCAGACTACTGTATTTACCAAGAGAGTTTTTTCTATATTTTTCGTAGCTATCTATGTATTTACCACCACAACCCGATGCTGGCACTAAGACCAAACTCAACGAGCTGAATAGGGTCATAAGCAAACAAGAAAATGCTCATCCAGAGACTGTGCTCCTAGTGGCCAGGGATTTTAATGAAGGAAAACTGAAAATCGTCTTACCTCATTTCTACCAGCATGTCACCTTTGCAACTAGGCGAAAAAACTCTAGATCACCTTTACTCCACACATAGAAACACATACAAAGCTCTCCCTCCATTTGCCAAATCGGATCTATCCTCTATCCTCCTGCTTACAAGGAAAATCTCAAACAGGATGCACCAGTGATGCGCACAATACCGAAGTGGACCGATGAGGCGGATGGTAAACTAAAGGACTGTTTAGCATAGACTGGAATATATTCCATGAATCATCCGATGGAATTGAAGAGTTAACCACATCAGTCACCGGGTTCATTTATAAGTGCATTGATGACGTTGTCCCCACAGTGACCATATGTACAGTACATATCCCAACATGAAGCCATGGATTACAGGCAACATCAGCACTGAGCTAAATGCCAGAGCTGCTGCTTTCAAGGAGCGGGACACTAATACCGAAGAAATTAGTGATAAGAAATCTGTCTACGGTTGCGGGCGGTTGCGGATGGGTTATTTGCAATTGCAGGCGTGTGCCATTGAACAAACAGCTGACCCGCGCAGAACTAATGTACATATCTACCTCAATTACTTCGTACCCTGCACATCAACTCAGTACTGGTACACTGTGTATTTAGCCAAGTTATCGCTACTCATTGCGGATTTATTATTACTTTTATTATTACATGTTATTATTTCTCTATTTTATTTATTTCTGCAGTCTACACCTGTTGTTTAAAGAATCATGTTTTGCATTTGATTTACTGTTCACCCTTACATCTTTAAAGTGAGTGAGTGAGCTACATGCACTCGAAGTTCACAATTCATGCCTACAGTTTGCCTGGGGCATCTTGCCCAATCCTGCCCTTATGCCTAAGGTTAGTGGCAATTACAATAGTCTTGCCTTGGAGCTTGAGGCTTTCCACCTGACACCCTAAGCTGTTTGTGTCCAGTATGAGTGTTGCCCATATACTTGGATAGGACGAGAACTTTGCACAAGAGTGACCAACTCTTTATGTCCTGGGCACCTCCCTGCAAGGCCCCTTTCTAGTTAACAGTTGTCACATTGGATTGTGGAATCTATTATATTGGCTTATTGGCAAGAGGTTACAGCCTCCGCAGGGCCTAAAGGCTTACTCCACAAGAGGTATGGCTATCTCTTTACTAGAGATGTGCATTGTGGCTTGTTGGGTATCCCCTCATACTTTTATGAGGTTTTATTGACTAGACGTCACTGCACCTTCATTGGCGCTGTCATGACTGTCCTGATCAGGTCAGGTTACAGGAGACCACAACCCTACAGATTATCTCTCACCCCCAACAGAGGAGGAGTGATCTAGGGGTATGAAGATGTGGGGGTTTTATGACCCCTCACGCCCATTGTAAATCTTAGGCAAACAGACTAAATTCCTTTCTCCTCTCACTATGGAGAACCGGCCTCAGAACATTAAACATGAAATAAAGGGACTTTGGAACAATGGTTTCCGTCAGTCACAATGGTGGTCATGACGAAAGATGGAAACTGAAAAGGAATGTAATTTTTGTTTTGTAATTAAAGGTTAATTAAAGGTTAAAGGACGACGTTATTATGAAAACATTGTAACTTTAAGAGTTTTCCTAGTATATGCTTGATGTTTATACATTGTATTTTGTGTGGAAAATGTCCAAATCAAAGACAATGTTTTGGTAAAGATGACATGTGAAATTAGTTGTCTAAAATTGGATTTGAGTAAAATCTAGACCTTGCCTCATAACTTGGTACGCCCAGAGAATTGCCCTAAAGGTGGCTACACCCACTTCTGACCCGAGGGTATAAGACATGCGAGTTATGAATTAACATATCAGACTGTGACCCAAGCTGTAGCAAAGTAGTAGTCAACGAACCCAAAACGCAAGACGAGGTTGAAGACAAAGGAATCCTTTTCTACCCATGCTACGGATGAATAAGCAAAAAGAACACTGACATTGTGAGTACAACCAGAGAAGTGCGCCATCCGAGAAGACGAAACGGTCCACGCAGAGACCCACAGCGGAGACCTTCAACACGTAATTACATCATTATATTCTGACCCATAAGAGTGGCAGTTCGGGGCAAGGTTAGGGTTAAAATAAGCATAGCTGACAAATGCACCCAAATGTATATTTCAATGTGCATGCGAGTGGCTCTTTAGTATGAGGGGAGGGGCTGCCTAATTTGCCACTCGACCTGTTTGTTTCTCACAGACGTGCGTGATTGGTTCTTCAAGCTACTTAGGAGATTCTGTTGAATCCACCTGTGAGGTGTCTCTCTCATAATATCAGGGAACCAGGGTTCCGCAAGTACCCTTAAGTTTTCTGCTTCTGGGATAATGCTTTGGAAAATGCTAGTATAAACCATGCCTATGCATACACCACAGAGAAGAGAATTTATGGAAAATTATGAGGTAGCTAAACTCTAAAAAATCAACTTCATCTTCTAGTCTATTTTGTCAGCCCCACCCATCACCACAGTGTCAAAACATTTTCCATAGAGAGTGGAATTTACGTTTCAAAATTAAGTATGAGCAAGCCCGCCTGTACTGTGACAAGGTGTTATTAAATGTTATGTGGTCACAGTGTGTAACAGCTATTACAATCAAATGAACATCTGCAAGGAAGCAGGGAAAAAAAGGCTAGGCAACTGCTCAGTTCCTGGCTCTATGAAACCATCACGCCACACAAACACACACACACTTAGAGATCCATCCCCCCTCCACCCCCGATCAGTATGAGAACACGTGCGAAGCAGTGGAAGCAAAGAAGTTGAGGCACCTTCGACCAATTCTGATACACCCAAATAACCAGTGACAAAATCCCAAACACCAGAACGGCTCCTGCTCATTATCCCACGCATCTCATTCAGTCCTGACAGATTCTATGGTTTACATGTAGATATCTGTCCACGAGAGATTAAAATATGTCATACATCCTTATGCACCAGCCAAGGCATGCAGACACACACACAAACACATCCCCAGCTCAAGCTGCCTCCAGGGCAGGGTCTGACAGCAGTCCCCACCATGTTCCCACTACCACAGATATAATAGCTTAAATATGAATTATGGAGAAGTTGCTTTACACAGAGGTTCACTCTACTAAACCAGTCTTCTGCCAGTCCTGTTCAGTGTACCCTTCACTTCCTTTACTCTCTCTTTCAGCTTTCCCCATTGTCATAGGTCAGATGGCATCACTCCTACACAATGCTCTTACAGGCAGAATCACCACATTATCTGACATGTATTTATTTATTAATGTTTTATTTAACCTTTATTTAACTAGGCAAGTCAGTTTAGAACAAATTCTTAAAAACAATGATGGTCTACCCCAAACCCTAACTCAGATGATGCTGGGCCAATTGTGCGCCACCCTAAGGGACTCCCAATCACGGCCGGGTGTGACACAGCCTGGAATCGAACCAGGGTGTCTGTAGTGACGCCACTAGCACTGAAATGCAGTGCCTTAGACCGCAGTGCCACTCGGGAGCACAAACACACAAGACAATGACCCTCTCAATCTCTCTCCATCTCTTACCATTTTCCCACTCTCTCCCTCACTCTCTCTCTCTTTCTCTTTCTCTTTCTCTCCCTGTGTTGCTCTGTTTTTCTATCACCTCCAATCTGAATCCAAACAGAGCAAATACTAAGTAAATGATGGTCTCATTACAACCTTATCTTGAGCTTTGCAATCCGCAATCACCCGACTTTCCTCAAAATACACACTGACACAGTAAATCACATCAAAGAGCTACCATATCTTTAATAATAAATCACAGATTTTGCACTGGCCATTAGTATTCAACACTGAATGTAGTGAAAGCTGCAGAGCTAGAAGTTATTGCTGTACTGAACAAAAATATACACGCAGCATGCAACAATTATAACAATTTTACTGAGTTACAGTTCCTATAAGGAAATTAGTCAATTAAAATACATTAATTAGGCACTAATCTTTGATTTCACATGACTGTGCAGGGGCACAGCCATGGGTGGGCCTGGGAGGGCGTAGGCTCACACAGGTGAAGAAGCCCAATGCGGAGGTCCTGTGCTGGCGTGGTTACATGTGGTCTGCAGTTGTGAGGCCGGTTGGACGTACTGCCAAATTCTCTAACAAAAACATTAGAGGTGGGTTATGATAGAGAAATGAACATTTATTTTTCTGTTAACAGCTCTGGTAAACATTCTTGCAGTGTCATTTTCAAGCTCCTTCAAAACTTGAGACATCTGTGGCATTGTGTTGTGTGACAAAACTGTGCATTTTAGAGTGGCCTTTTATTGTTCCCAGCACAAGGTGCACCTGTGTAGTGATCATGCTGTTCAATCAGCTTCTTGATATGCCACACCAGTCAGGAGGAAGGATTATTTTAGCAAAAATACAAATGCTCACTAACAGGGATGTAACAAATGTGTGCACAACAATTGAGAGAAATAAGCTTTTTGTGAGTAACTAAACATTTCCGTGATCTTTTCTTTCAACACTTTACGTGTTGCGTTTATATTTTGAATTCAGTCTATTTCAGTGGAGTGGTTAAAAAGACCCAGGATGGAGACTTGAGAGACAGAGACTGTGTCCCAAATTAGCAACTTATTCCCTACATAATGTACCTTTGGGCCATGATCAAAAGTGCACTATAAAGGGTATAGGGTTCTATTTGGGATGCACAAACAGTGTAGAACTGACTGAAGTGGTGCATTATGCCTTGCCATTTCCCTTCTCTGCACCCCCTCGATTTCTTGGCATGAACATTACAGATAATAGCCAGCCAATGTGAAAAGCATTGATATTAGTCAGTGCCTCCATCGCTCTTGTATATGGATGTTGGTGTGAGAGTGGCACGCAGTGTTTGTGTGTGTGAGTGTCTGTCTGTGTGTGTCACCAGGAACCACAGTGAGGGTGATTGAGGAGATTGAACTCTAATTAAAAGGCCAGCTGCTGTAATGAAAGAGTAGAGCGAACGAAGCGTGCGTGTGCGTGTGTGCGTGCGTGCGTGCGTGTGTGTGTGTGTGCGGGGGGGGGGGGGGGGGGGGGGTGTTTGTGAGCATGTTTGTGTGTGCGTGTGTACTCGCCAGGGCTGGGGTCAATTCTATTTCAATTCCAGTCAACTCAGAAAGTAAATATTTTCCTAATTGAAAAATGGAAATTGGAATGTCAGTGTACTTCATGTCTGTGTACGTGTGTGCATACTTGCTTGTATATCCGTGTGTATATGTTTGTGTGCTTGTGTCTGTGTGTGTGGGGGGAGGGTGAGTTTGAGTAGATGTAGAGTATCTACTGGCAGCGATCAATGGTGGAGCTATTCCCCTGACACCTAGTCTTAATCACACTAACCAGGCTTATTAACAAGGACCCACTCATTACCCATAATTGACATCCCCGTCTCCCCCTCCTCCCGCTCTCTGGTTTCTCCAGTCCCCTCACTTAACCTACTGCTTAGCTTCAGTCAGTTGGATTCTTACAATCGGTTCCATGGAGAGATGAGTCCATTGCTCTGGTTCAGACTCTGAGGCCGTACTGTAATTATTAGGCAAATGGCACCTGACCGGAGTCAATCAGACAGAGATGATTTAGGCCTATTTCACTTGAGCCAATCAGACAGAGATGATGTAGACATATTACTTGAGTCAATCAGACAGAGATGATCTAGGCCAATTACTCGGTTGATCCTGTGTCTTTTAATGTCGGCCTGTGTCTGGGGGCGGAAGGGGTTTGGAAATTGACAATTATCGACTGTTTCACAGGTGTCTTATCCTCAATGTCACAGCTTCACATAATTATGCCCGTTATCACATATCTTGACCTAAAAAATAACCTATGTCATTTTTAAATCAACAGTAGCTTGTAAGGGGAAAAAACGGTGATAATTGCTGATGTGTGAGAAGGGAGCCAGCCTCATTTCCCTACTTAGTCCCAGTGGAGGCAAGGTGACAGAAGATCTGTCCCTGTTAGTCCCATTGAGGTAGAGTACAGCACCAGTACCAGAGCTAAGGTGAAAGAGATAACAGAGAGGACAGAGAATGTTTTTTTTGTCTGTCTGGCTTGACTTGGTTTGGAGAGGGGAGGTCAATGGTTATCTGGCCATGGTGTGGGTTCTGCATCTTCCAGAGAATTAGAGCCCAATAGGGTGACATCTCCGTCGTTCTCACACTAAGTGTGTTTGGAGGTACAGCTGTTACAGGGGCTATCATCAAACAGCTGAACCAGCTATGTGTGAGACCAAGGTTCCATGCGGCCGAGCCAGAGCCGCCATTACGCCATCTCCACTGAATTTTCACCTCCAGAAGACAGAATCAGACGTTTTTCCAACAGATATGAAAACAGACACTCATTCATTGACTTTCTCTTTTCATAGACATGTGTGTGAAATGGGACAAAGATGGATGCTCCAAAGCAAAACAATAAAAGGTTGGCAACAAAGCTCTTCTGACCTTCATCATCCTCATGATCTTCAGGCGTGGAAGCGCCTCTCTGGATTTTTGCATGAGTCAGAGCCTCGATGGGGGAAGTGTGGGACTGGATAGGAAGGGGGATAAGGCTGCAAGGGCCAGGGGATGCTAGTGTGGATGAGGTGTGGTAGAGATGAGGATGAGGAGGGGTTGGGGGACATTTAGTTAGGGGTTGGTTGGTGACATTTTGTACTGTTTGTACTCCTCTCCTTAGAGAGTATGTTGGTGGCATGTTGAACTGCAGGACGATGATCTGCTTGTTTCGAAGAGGGGGGAGGTTGGTACTCCTCTTGTATAGTTGTGGGGGGTAGGTAGATTGGTGTCATTTTTATTATAGTGATGACAATCAGCTCTTCTTTGCAAAAGCATTTGTATAGAGGTACTGCACTCCCCTCTCTCCATTTCCTTGTATATCATTGGGTTGGTGGTGTTTGTAGTACATGGATAAGCTAGTTTGTTTCTAGAGAAGGGAAGGAAGGGGGTACTGAGGTACTGTATAGCAGGGCTGTTTCCCAGGCAGGCCTGGCATGTGGTGTGTAATCACCTCTTGCCAGGCTCGCTCTCTCTGTGCTACAGCAGGCCGGGTCATTTGAAGTGGATGGGGGAACTGGGTGGCTGAGGCTGTTTGGGGTTCTGAGGGGCTGCTGAGCTGGGGGGGAGTAGGGGAAACAGGGGCTCAGGTTGAATGGGGCTGGGGCTAATCTGACAGCTCGTGCAGAGACTAGCTCCCAGCAGCTCTCAGCCTCCAGCCACGCCGTGCCGAGCCACAGCCGCCTTTACGCCATCTCCTCTGTAGTCTGGCCATGGGACTGGGACTGGGACTTGGAGTGCTACATGGCCTGCTGAATGCTGCTGAATGCTATCAGCACAGACGACACATTGCCCCCAGGCTGGGATTACAGACTTCTCAATCGAGAGCCAAGAATAGGAGGAGGAGGAGGAGCGGGGACCAGAGCAGTCGGAGAATGGAGGACAGTGGAGGTATTGACAGACTACTACCTCTAACAGCAGTGCAATTCTGATTCTGAGCAAGAAAGGAGGCTATCAACAGCAAAACTGGCACGCGGATCAGCAGACAGAGTCTAGGAAACCCCTAAAGCATGAAACACACTGAGAAGCTCACTGCCGATAGACTGTAGATAGGTACTTATCACAGTGGGAGGGCGTTCCTTCTCTTGGTAGAACAAAAGCGGTGCCTTCTGCGTGCTGACCCGGTAGCGATGAACCTGATGTTTCTACTTGTAGAATCGCAATGCTCGTTAGTGGCCAACAACTTGACAACAGGAGTAACAACAAAAAGGGGAAAAAGAGGGGGGGGGCATCCCTTCTCAAAAGCGAGAGGAGGAAAGATGAACAGTGAGCCATTGTTCTGAGCTAGATCGTGCTGCTGGTATACAATCATGGATATGAGCATGACTGTCCTATTGATCCCCACAGAGATCCTAATGGCAAAAACAGACGTACATTATATCTGGGTGTTCGCACTACTTGTTTTGGGTGTGCCACTTCTGTTTACAACCTTGAGTTTGTAAGCTGGAACAAGACTTCAAAAAGTATTGGAAAAAAAGAGAAGGAAAAAAGGAGGAAAATAATGCTGAATGCCAGTATTTGAATTAAGTTTCAAAGAGGAGAGGGATGTTTCCCCATGTGTGTCTCTCTGATGGAGTTACACTGAGTGAAGCTAGAGTGTTGTTGAGGTTTTTTATGGTCATACCCTCAGGCTCAGGGTCTCTGTTGTTAACTTGTGAGTGTGCTTGGAGACATGGGAGCCATGGGGAAATATTTACAGAAGGCTACAGAAGAGAATACAGAAAGTATGGAAATGTACTTCTTAATATTGAACAATAGTTGAGGACAAAGCAAATGTTTTTGTTTCTAAGGGGTTAGGAAGGACAGTGGGCCATCTAGAACTCCATAGAGATGCCAAGCATCTGTGTAGCCCCTGCTCGAGTTATCAGCACAGAGGCCCTGAAGACCGGTTCCAACATCCTGAGAACCATTACGCCCACCCACCTGCCATGCCTGCAATGATGCCTGCCCAGCTTGCTAAAGTGAAAACACAACTCAACAATTACCTCATTAAGAGCTCTCTGGTGTTGGCCGTCAAAAAGGAAAGGGGGAGGAAATAATGAATAAAAACATCAAGAGTTCCAACATTGGCTTCTCAGATAAGACTGGCACAAACACACACACATAAAGAGTGCGGTATAACAATGTCACTGTTATCCGAGGCGACTTTCCGTGCCCAGATGCGACAGAATCATGGCTATCTAGCCAACACTGTGGAGTCACAGCACGGACACATCATACAGACAACCACCTATTATCACTGTCTGATCCCAAAAAGGTTATATTCTGACTAAAGATCTATGTAGTGAGGTGCGTGTTGACTCATAACCCGCAGTCCGTGCAGTTCTATCCGCCAGTGGGGGGGGGGGGGGGGGGGGCAGAAAAATGTACGTTTAGGAAAGATTTAGTGAAGTGGTAAAAGAGGATGATAGCAGTGAATGTTATGTGTGATGATTGTGAGGCGCTATTCAAAGTCGACAGTCACAAGATTGGGACCTCAAATAGCCTACTGTTCAGATGGGTAAAGTGGGAACTGAAATCTGGACACTGATTGTAGGTCTATAACCGCTCACATAGCCTTAATATTAAAGGTGCAATATGCAGAAATCACTTCGCTAAAATTCTAAAAGCTTGTCTAATTTTAGTTCAAGTGACAAAAAAATCTGTCTATAGTGTAGAGAATCATTGTACCATCTAAACTGCTATGAAATATATTTTCAATAACCCAAAAAAGTGTATTTTCAGCTGTTTGAAGCTGGTGTGCAAAATCGAAAGTAAAAGATGCAAAGGGAAACTTAAGAACTTGAAGCATAGAAACAATGCACATAGAACAGATCTACTGCTTCTTAGACTTGCTTTCAATGAGAATGACATATCTACAACTCACATTTCTATGTGAATTTGGTCAGGTTGCCCAAAAAGCTACAAACATATTGCAGCTTTACCCCCTGCAAAATGAAGCATTTCTTGCAGTAAAATTATACACCAAATGTAGGCAAAAATTTTACTCGGGAACAAGAGTGGAAAAATATAAGCCACCTTGAGAGAATGCAAATGAGCAGTTAGATACCTTCTGTAGCGGTGCTGTCTTTATCAGCATCATAAAAGCTGATAGTATTTCAGCCAAATAAAATATGCGTCCAAGCCGAACTGAAATCTTGTTAGGTCATTTTCAGCTCCATGTATCTAATTATAGACAAGTTGACCATCAAATAGCCTACCAAAATGTCTGATATTATAAGCAGAAACATATCTAAATCAGGCAAAACAAATCCTGCACCCCGTGTGAAGAAATCCCAGCTGAATGCACAGCTGACTCGCGCACCACTAGATTTGTGTGCTAAGCTAACATGTTCCCATTGACATCAGTGGCACAATGACATAGTCCTCCCATAAACATAAACAAGGGGTGTTCTTAGACACGACGCAATGTCATTGTCACTTATGGCCTTAGAGGCGCCTTGGAGGCATCAAATGCTGTTAGACAGACAGAATGACAAACATTCATGTTGGGCTGTCATCAAAGCATGGTCTGAAGAAAAATACTTTCTCACCCATCTGCTCTTCAGAAAGAGGAAGCTATATGGATGAATATAATGCTCATCAGTCAGTGAATAAAAGGTCATTCTTTCAATGTCTCCTTGATGGTATAATGACAGACAGAAAGGGGAACACATCTTTATGTCTGTAAGCAAGCATGAACATCTCTCCCTCACACACACACACAAAGACACACACACACAAAGACACAAACACACACACACACACACACACACACACACACACACACACACACACACACACACACACACACACAAATCAGTGCTACACTTGACACACTTCTCTAGCCACACAGTGAAGTGAGTGATCTACTGAGACAAAGCAGTGGGAGGGAGGCAGGGAGGCTTAAAAGATAGGCAGGAAAATAGATGAGCGGATGGAGTGAGACTAGCATAACCTCTTCAAATGTGCTGATGTTATCAGCATGTTGAGAGAGAGACCCCAAGACACAACTATGACTAAACAACAAACAAAAACAGGTCACAACTCCTGCAACTCCGTCGCACACTAGGTATGTACATAGTCAATGGTAGGCTTCGAGGGGGCTCTTACGGTAGGTACACCAACAGATCATCCCTTGGCAGTAGTAATGTAGTACTTTATCACTGACCTCAACCTAGAGTCTCTCAGAGCGTTCACAGTCAGCCCACTGACATCCCTATCAGATCAACGCAAAATCTAAAAAAGTCTACTTGAACGGAGCAACACTCAATCATGACGCATCAAAGCCAAAGGAACTGCATAATATTAACAAATGCTATAGATTGAAGGAAAGTAGTGTAGAAATCTATCAAAAAACAATTAGGCAATCCCTTTTAGACAACTTCCTGGACAAAACGTTTCACTGTAATAGTGAAGGTGTACAATTGTAAGTAGAATGTACAATAATGACAAATGGTTTCATGAAGAATGCAAAAACCTAAGAAAGAAATTGAGAAACATATCCAACCAAAAACAAAGAGACAGAAACCTGAGCCTACGCCTTCACTATGGTGAATCACTAAAACAATACAGAAATACGGAAAAAGAAGGAACAGCACATCAGAAAACAGCTCAATCCACAGAATCTAACCACTTCTGGGAAAACTGGAACACACTCAACAAACAACGCAAAGAGTTATCTATCCAAAACGGAGAGGTGTGGATAAACCACTTGTCTAATCTTTCTGGCTCTATAACAAAGAACAGCAAAATCATATACTGTACATGATCAAATACAAGTCTTAGAATCAACTATTAAAGACTTCCAGAACCCATTGGATTTTCAATTACATTGAATGAACTACAGGACAAAATACAAGCCCTCCAACACAAAAAGGCCTGTGGTGTTGATGGTTTCCTAAATGAAATGATCAAATATACAGACCACAAATTCCAATTGGCTCTACTTAAACTCCTTAACATCATCCTCAGCTCTGGCATCTTCCCCAATATTTGGAACCAACGACTGATAAATCCACAAAAGTGGAGATAAATTTGACACCAATAACAACCGTGGGATATGCTTCGACAGCAACCTTGGGAAAATCCTCTGCATTGTCAATAACAGCAGACTACTACATTTCCTCAGTGAAAACAATGTACTAAGCAAATGTATTTTCATGCTTTGTTGACCTCAAAAAAGCTTTGAATTTAATTTGGTATGAGGATCTGGTATACCAATTGATGTAAAGTTGTGTTGGAGAAAACATACAACATCATAAAATCCATGTACAATTATATCCAAGTGTGCAGATACAATTGTCAAAAACACGCATTTCTTTCCACAGGGCTGTGGAGTGAGACAGGGATGCAGCTTAAGCCCCACCATCTTCAATATACATATATCAACGAATTGGCGAAGACATTAGAACCGTCTGCAGCACCCAGCCTCACCCTACTAGTATCTGAAGTCAAATGTTTACTGCTTGCTGATGATCTGGTGCTTCTGTCCCCAAACTGCTCTTAAATACAAGTAAAACTAAATGCATGCTATTCAACCAATCACTACTCTGGACGGTTTTGACTTAGAATATGTCGACAACTACAAATACCTAGGTGTCTGGTTAGACTGTAAACTCTCCTTCCAGACTCACATCTCCAATCCAAAGTTAAATCTAGAATTTGGCTTCCTATTTCGCAACAAAGCATCCTTCACTCATGCTGCCAAACATAAAACTGACCATCCTATCGATCCTCGACTTCGGCGATGTCATTTACAAAATAGCCTCCAATACCCTACTCAATAAATTGGATGCAGACTATCACAGTGCTATCTGTTTTCTCACTAAAACTCCATACTCTACCCACCACTGCGACCTGTACTCTCTCGTTGGCTGGCCCTTGCTTCATACTCGTCGCTAAACCCACTGGCTCCAGGTCATCTACAAGACCCTGCTAGGTAAAGGCCCCCCTTATCTCAGCTCACTGGTCACCATAGCAGCACCCACCTGTTGCACGCACTCCAGCGGTTATATCTCTCTGGTCACCACCAAAACCAATTCCTCCTTTGGCCGCCTCTCCTTCCAGTTCTCTGCTGCCAATGACTGGAAAGAACTACAAAAATCACTGGAACTGGAAACACTTATCTCCCTCACTAGCTTTAAGCACCAGCTGTCAGAGCAGTTCACAGATTACTGCACATGTACATTGCCCATCTATAATTTAGCCCAAACTACCACCTCTTCCCCTACTGAATTTATTTATTTTGCTACTTTGCACCCCATTATTTCTCTCTCTACTTTGCACATTCTTCCAGTGCAAATCAACCATTCCAGTGTTTTACTTGCTATATTGTATTTACTTCACCACCATGGCCTTTTTTTGCCTTTACCTCCCTTATCTCACCTCACTTGCTCACATTGTATAGACTTATTTTTCTACTGTATTATTGACTGTATGTTTGTTTTCCTCCATGTGTAACTCTGTGTCGTTGTATGTGTCGAACTGCTTTGCTTTATCTTGGCCAGGTCGCAATTGTAAATGAGAACTTGTTCTCAACTTGCCTACCTGGTTAAATAAAGGTGAAATAAAATACATAAAAATAAAAAACCAAGGAGGTCCTACAGCAGCACTTAGATCTTCTGCACAGTTTCTGTCAGACCTGGGCCCTGACAGTAAATCTCAGAAATACAAAAATAATGGTGTTCCAAAAAAGGTCCAGACCACAAATACAAATTCAATCTAGACACCGTTGTAGGAGAACACACAAAAGCTATACATACCTCGGCCTAAACATCAGCGCCACAGGTAACTTCCACAAAGCTGCGAACGAACTGAGAAACAAGGCAAGAAGTGCCTTTTATGCCACCAAAGGAACATAAAATGTTGACATACCAATTAGGATCTGGCAAAAAAAATACTTGAATCAGTTACAGAACCCATTGCCCTTTATGGTCTGTGTGGTCTGGGGTCAGCTCACCAACCGAGAATTAACTAAATGGGACAAACACCCAATTGAGGCTGCATGCTGAATTCTGCAAAAATATCCTCTGTGTACAACGTAAAACACCAAATAATTAATGAATTATGCCAATACCCGCTAATTATCAAAATCCAGAAAAGAGATGTACAATTCTACGACAACCTAAAAGGTGGTTGGAGATTACAGCTCTGCTTTTCACACCACGCACGCCTCCAACTCATTCATCAAGTTTGCAGACAACATTACAGTGGTAGGCTTGATTACCAACAACGACGAGACGGCCTACAGGGAGGAGGTGAGGGCCCTCGGAGTGTGGTGCCAGGAAAATAACCTCACACTCAACGTCAACAAAACAAAGGAGATGATTGTGGACTTAAGGAAACAGCAGAGGGAGCACTCCTTATCCACATCGATGGGACAGTAGTGGAGAAGGTGGAAGGTTTTAAGTTCCTTGGCGTACACATCACTGACAAACTAAATTGGTCCACCCACACAGACAACGTGGTGGAAAAGGCGCAACAGCGCCTCTTCAACCTCAGGAGGCTGAATAAATTTGGCTTGTCACCAAAAACACTCAAACTTTTACAGATGCACAATCGAGAGCATCCTGTCGGGCTGTATCACTGCCTGGTACGACAACTGCTCCGCCCACCACCGTAAAGCTCTCCAGAGGGTAGTGAGGTCTGCACAACGTATCACCGGCGGCAAACTATCTGCCCTCCAGGACACCTACACCACCCGCTGTCACAGGAAGGCCAAAAAGATCATCAAGGACAATAACCACCCGAGCCACTGCAATGTTCACCCCGCCATCATCCAAAAGGTGAGGTCAGTACAGGTGCATCAAAGCTGGGACCGATAGGCTGAAAAACAGCTTCTATCTCAAGGCTATCAGAATGTTTAACAGCCATCATTAACATTGAGTGGCTTCTGCCAACATACAGACTCAATCTCTAGCCACTTTAATAATTCATAATTGAATGTAATAAATGTATCACTAGTCACTAAACAATGCCACTTTATATAATGTTTACATGCCCTACATTACTCATCTCATATGTATATAATGTAGTCTATACCATCCACTGGATCTTGCCTATGCCGTTCGGCCATCGCTCATCCATATATTTATACGTAAATATTCTTATTCATTCCTTTACACTTCTGTGTATAAGGTAGTTGTTGTGAAATTGTTAGATTACTTGTTAGATATTACTGCACGGTCAGAACTAGAAGCACAAGCATTTCTCTACACTCGCCTTAACATCTGCTAACCATGTGTATGTGACCAATAAAATTTGATTTGATTTGAAGTGATTTCCAAACCTTCCATAACAAAGCCATCACCTACAGAGAGATGAAGCTGGAGAGGAGTCCCATAAGCAAGTTGGTCCTGGGGCTCTTTTCACAAACACAAACAGACCCCACAGAGCCCCAGGACAGCAACACAATTACACCCAACCAAATCATGAGAAAACAAAAAGATAATTACTTGACACATTGAAAATAATTAACCTCTCTAGGGTAGGGGGGCAGCATTCTGAATTTTGGATGAAAAGCATGCCCAAATTAAACTGCCTGCTACTCGGGCCCAGAAGATATGATATGCATATAACTGATAGATTGGGATAGAGAACACTCTAAAGTTTCCAAAATAGTGTCTGTGAGTATAACAGAACTGATTTAGCAGGCGAAAACTTGAGAAAAATCCATTCAGGAAGTATTTTTTTTTTGGTTTTGTAGTTTTCTATTCAATACCATTACAGTATCCATTGACTTAGGACTATATTTGCAGTTTCTATGCCTTCCACTAGATGTCCACAGTCTTTAGAAATCTTTTCAGGCTTGTATTCTTATAAATGAGGGAGTAAGACCAGTCTGAATGAGTGGACCCTAACGTGACGCATAATTTTTTTCAGGCTCATGTGCATTTCTTGTTTACCTTTTATATTGAGGACGTTATTGTCCGGTTTAAATATTATAGATCATTTAGGCTAAAAAAACAACCTGAGGATTGAATATAAACATCGTTTGACATGTTTCTATGAACTTTACGGATACAATTAGGATTTTTTCGTCTGATTATTTTGACTGAGTTTGAGCCTGTGGATTACTGAATAAAATGGTTTTTGGATATAAAGAGACTTCATCGAACAAAAGGAACATTTATTGAGTAAATGAATGTCTTCTGATTGCCACCATATGAAGATCATCAAAGGTAAGGGATTAATTTGATCTCTAATTCTGAGTTTTGTAACGCTTCTGCTTAGCTGGTTACTGTTTGTAATAATTTCTCAACTGGCTATGTTCTGGGCTAGGTAGGATCTGGGCTAGGTATGCTTTCACCGAAAAGCATTTTATAAATATGACACTGTGGTTGGTTTAACAATAAGTTAATCTTTAAACCTATGTAAAATATGTTTTGTTTTCTGAATTTTTATAATGAGCATTTCTGTAATTGAATTTGGCGCTCTGCAACCTCACTGGATGTTGGCCAGATGGGACGCTAGCATCCCACGTACTCTAGAGAGGTTAACAAAAAAACTGAGCATACAAGAATGCTATTTGGCCCTAAACAGAGAGTACACAGTGAAAGAATACTTGACCACTGTGACCGACTCAAAATTAAGGAAAGCTTTGACTATATACAGACTCAGTGAGCATAGCTTTGCTATTGAGAAAGCCCACCAAAGGCAGACCTGGCTCTCAAGAGAAGACAGGCTATGTGCACACAGCCCACGAAACTGAGCTGCATTTCCTAACCTCCTGCCAAATGTATGACCATATTAGAGACACATATTTCCCTCAGATTACACAGACCCACAAAGAATTTCAAAACAAAATTTTGCTAAACTCCCATATCTATATGGTGAAATAACGCAGTGTACAATCACAGCAGCAATATTTGTGAAAGAAAAAGGTTAACCGGGTAACCGGTGAAGATCCAACACCATTGTAAATACTAGAGGTTGACCGATTAATCGGAATGGCCGATTAATTAGGGCCGATTTCAAGTTTTCATAACAATTGGAAATCGGTATTTTTGGACACAGATTTGGCCGATTTTTTTTCTACACCTTTATTTAAATAGGCAAGTCAGTAAGAACACATTCTTATTTTCAATGACGGCCTAGGAACGGTGGGTTAAGTGCCTTGTTCAGGGGCAGAACGATAGATTTTTACCTTGTCAGCTCTGGGATTAAATCTTGCAACCTTACAGTTAACTAGTCCAACGCTCTAACCACCTGCCTCTCATTGCACTCCACGAGGAGCCTGCCTGTTACACGAATGCAGTAAGAAGCCAAGGTAAGTTGCTAGCTAGAATTAAACTTATCTTATAAAAAACAATCAATCAATCATAATCACTAGCTTAACTACACATGGTTGATGATATTACTAGTTTATCTAGCGTGTTTTGTGTTGCATATAATCAATGCGGTGCACATTCGCGGAAACGTGTAACTAACCATAAACATCAATGCCTGTCTTAAAATCAATACCTGCATATTTAGCCTGCATATTTAGCTAAAATAAATCCAGGTTAGCAGGCAATATTAACCAGGTGAAATTGTGTCACTTCTCTTGCATTCATTGCACGCAGAGTTATGATAATAATAAACGTTTTGTTTTCAAAATGATAGTTTCCGTATTCGAACATATTAATGACCAAAGGCTCGTATTTCTGTGTGTTATTATGTTATAATTAAGTCTATGATTTGATATTTGATAGAGCAGTCTGACTGAGCGATGGTAGGCACCAGCAGGCTCGTAAGCATTCATTCAAACAGCACTTTTGTGCGTTTTGCCAGCAGCTCTTCACTGTGCTTCAAGCATTGCGCTGTTTATGACTTCAAGCCTATCAGCTCCTGAGATTAGGCTGGTGTAACCGATGTGAAATGGCTAGCTAGTTAGTTAATAGTGTTTCAAACATCACTCGCTCTGAGACTAGGAGTAGTTGTTCCCCTTGCTCTGCATGGGTAACACTGCTTCGAGGGTGGCTGTTGTCAATGTGTTCCTTGTTCGAGCCCAGGTTGGAGCGAGGAGAGGGACGGAAGCTATACTGTTACACTGGCAATACTAAAGTGCCAATAAGAACACCCAATAGTCAAAGGTATATGGAATACAAATGGTATAGAGAGAAATAGTCCTATAAATACTATATTAACTACAACCTAAAACCTCTTACCTTGGAATATTGAAGTCTCATGTTAAAAGGAACCACCAGCTTTCATATGTTCTCATGTTCTGAGCGAGGAATTTAAACGTTAGCTTTTTTACATGGCACATATTGCACTTTTACTTTCTTCTCCAACACTTTGTTTTTACATTATTTAAACCAAATTGAACATGTTTCATTATTTATTTGAGGCAAAATTGATTTTTATTGATGTATTATATTAAGTTATATAAGTGTTAATTCAGTATTGTTATAATTGTCATTATTACAAATGAAAATTAGCCGATTAATTGGCATCGGCTTTCTTTGGTCCTCCAATAATTGGTATCGGCGTTGAAAAATCATAATCGGTCGACCTCTAGTAAATACAACCCATGTTTATGTTTTTTTATTTTCCCCTTTGTACTATAACTATTTGCACATCATTACAACACTGTATATAGACATAATATGACATTTGAAATGTATTTATTATTTTGGAACTTTTGTGAGTGTAATATTTACTGTTCACTTTTTATTGTTTATTTCACTTTTGTTTATCCATTTCACTTGCTTTGGCAATGTAAACATATGTTTCCCATGCCAATATAGCTCCTTGAATTGAATTAAACAGAGAATATGTGTCACAGGAGAGAGTTCTATTAAACCATTAAACCATTAAGGCCGCCTTCCTTCTTCTCCCTCCTCCCACCCTAAACTAGCCAGAGCCGTCTGCGGCTGAAAACTAGGCCAGTCTCCTGTCCTTGTGTATCGGTTCACTGACTGACTTCCTGGCGCCCTGTTTAGACAAAGGCAGCGTTTTCTCTTTCACTGCTTCTTTAAAAGCACACACACTCATTGACCGGTCATGCTGGACTTCCAAAATGACATGTCTTACTGCGGGATATTAGACATCTCCAAAAGCATTGGAGAGGAATGTTCAAGGTGAGGGACTTCTCTTCAAAATCAGCTGAGAAGGAGGTAATGACATGCAAACAATTGGGGAAAGACTAATTAAGAAATATTTCAGTCTGTGTTCCTAAAATGTAATCTGTCTTGTCCGGTTTCGTGACATCATCAGCGTCTCCTCCGACACTTGACCTGTCAGAGTGTCGGACGTCTGTCAAGTGTCTCGCCTTTGACCTCTCTGTGTCTTGCTGTGTGTTTGACAGCATTGTTTATTCAGTAGAAAGACAGTTAATAGGCTGGATATTGATGTGTAGGAATCAGACAATAGACACGGCACGCTGTTTGCCTCCAGTCTCAAAGATGTCCCTCTCTGTTTCACACATTGTTGTTGTGGTCGCCTTCGAATGAAGAGATCATGGGTCAGTTAATCTCCATTTACAGTGCCTCTTAATCCAGGACTAGACATAATATGTGTTCAGGAAACTGCCCCCAAATTGCCCCAATCCTATCTGAGGTTGTAGTATCTGGCTGGTATTAGTCAACATAGGACCTCTGCAAAATAATGGACTACTGCGCAAATAGCAGACTCCAAATAACAGTGTAATTCAGTATTTCCAAATCAGATATGCTATCGTTGTGGTTGACGGTATAGGCTATTTGCATGGTGAATTTATCACTAGGTCACCATTAGGCGACAGGGTCTAAATCTCCTTGAAATGTTGATTGTTTCTCTGTGATTCTCCAACTGTTAACATATGAAAGGGCCCATTAGGGGAGAGCATGTTACTATCTTCAGATTAGCAATGGTCATTTTGGCCCGTGATGTTGTTGACTGGTTTGCTAAACAGCTCTCCCTTTTCTCTCTCTCCCTCTATAGCTTTCTCCCCTCATTCTCCACCGACTCTCTATGTCTCTCTCTTTCTCTCCCTCTCACTTTCCACCCATCCTCTCTCCCCATCCTCTCTCCCCCTCTCCTCTCTCTCTCGCTTTCTCCCCCTCCTCTCTGTCTGTCTCTCCCCTCTCCCCCCTCTGTCTAAACAGTGTTCTGTCATTTAGCAAAGCTGTACTGCTGCTTCCCATTGAGTGGCTGAGCGTTGTTTGGATTTCTATAGTGGAGAAGAACAATGAAGTCTGGTCTGTTGCACACACACAAGTGCACACACACTATGAGCATGGTCTGTGAGAGCCAGCGTACCTGTGCGTGACTGCCACAGCAGGGGAGTGTGTGTGAGTGGCTCTCACACTGTGCTCCACTCTGACCCAACCAGCCCCAAACCAGCATCACACAAATTAACTCACAAATACACACACTCTTAAGCTATGCAAACACTACAATCACACTCTCCCACAGATTAGATTCAAATATACATGTATTACACATACAGTACAGTACAAATTGAACTGCACACAAAGCCAAGCAATAATACAGTAGCACTTCAAAATACTGGAGCAGTCAATAAAATAGATCCCAGCTTTGACCCGAAATACAAACATCACAAAGCTAAGATTCACAAATTCTAATGAAAATGCATAAATTACCACCACGCACACAATGGCACACAGTCAATCCCTCATTCCCCTTCTTTCAATTCAATTCAAGGGCTTTATTGGCATGGGAAACATGTGTTAACATTGCCAAAGCAAGTGAGGTAGATAATATATAATCTTTATATATATATCTTTCTCCCTTTCCCGTTCTCTCTCTCCCTCTAGCTCCCTTCTTCTAGTGAATCCCCATTCACTTCCCAAGGACACCACTCTGCCATTCCATTCCCTCCACCATCCTGCCTTTTCCATCCCTCTCCATTGTTCTTTCACAATATTCAGCCTCAAGTAAGATGCCCTCCCATCACCCTGCGAATTGGAATTCAATATGCTGTATTGGCATGACCATGAAATATCAGTAGACTGTCTATAGTCCCTCTCCCTTTGCCCCTCTCGAACTCTCAAATTCCAAATTAACTTGAAAGTAATGGATCAATGTTGACAAAGCAATGCAATACAAAATAATTACGGAATATAAAAGGAATTGGTGTCAAATGGATGCTTTACAATTCCTCTTTCTCCCTCTCTCCCACTTTCTTTCTCCCCCTATATCCCCCTCTCAATCACTCCACCTCTACCTCCCTGAATGTGGGTGTTGTTCTTCTGTGAGAGAATTAACAGGTTGGTGTGTGTGAGTCAGAGAGGATTAAAACAGTACAACATAGGCAGGAGAAGCAGCACTCTGCTCCATCTGAGCGTTGCCTGGCTTTCTGTTATCTATGTTTAGAAACAGAACTCTGGATTCTTTATCCTCACTCTCCCTCTCACAAAGACACTGCTGTCTTTCAGTGGAAAAATACGACTTGGATGGGGACGTGACTTGGAGCTGTGCAACAGGCACAATATTCAGCACAGTGAAAATGGCTTTGAAAAGAAAGAGAGAGAAAAAGTATCTTCAAGATGACTTAAATAAAGAGCTGTTTCCTGGATGGAGTGGGCCAAGAGGGTCAGGCCCTAATGTCTCTAAATGGCAAGGCTGTGCTCACTGAGCCTCTCTCTCTCTCTCTGTTTCTTTCACTCTTTCCACTTTTTCTTCAGCAGTATCTCGATCACACCACTTAGTCTCTAAAAACGGCCTTATCTTATGAGGTGAGAGTAGAGATCGAGAGCTCAGGTGAGAAAAACAATTAGGGCCTGCTATTCTGAATTTCAGCCATGCAGGATCCTCCCCCGTGACCGTGGAGCATTAACAGATGAAGCATATTCCTTAAATGAGCACCTGAACACCTAAAGCTTAACAGCAGCCGTTACAATAGGACATGGTGCTGCTACTAGACTGGCTAAAGGATTTACTGTAATTAATGAATGTGTGGGGGGACTGCTTGTCTCTCGCTCTCTCTCCTTCTCTCCCTCTCACTGTCTCCCTCGCTCACCATGGCCAGTATCTCCTCTCCTCAAAAGCACATACAGAAGCCCCCTTAATGGTTGGATGTTAGATCACACACGGCTTTAGAAGACAAAACCAACAGCAACTGTTCCTCTTTCGCTTAGAAACTGGCATCAAGAAACAGCATTACAAAAGGCAAAAGTGAAGAGAGCAAATTTAACAAAATAACATGATGCAGGCAGAAAAAAGTCCTTGTTTACTGAGACAAACTTTGCCCCTCTTCCTCCTCTCCCCCTTTCTCCCATCCCCCTCCCTCTCTTGCCCAGCCAGCTGTCTATACACCTGCTCTCGCTCTCTTTCTGTTTCTCTCCGTCATTCTAACTCTCTCTCTAATTCCCCTTCTCTTTCCCTCCCTCTCCCTCTCCCTCTCTCCCTCTCTCTCGCTCTCTCTCTCCTTCCTTATCTTCCTTATCTTCTACGTATCTCTCCTCTGCTCTTCTAGTGCCATATCTCCTTATATGGAACCAGAAGACTGGTGTGTGCGACTGGTGGGGGGACCGTGTGTGTGTGCGCAAATTATCCTAATTGCACAAGGGCTATCCAGCCTGTCACTATTTCACTCCCCATTATCCTCCCATCTCCGTGGCTTACCATCTCTCTCCAAATCCAGGTTCTACCCCCAATGAGCTGTCATAATATGCCTAAACATGGGATAGAAATAAAAAAAGTGAGAGCAGCACTAAAACCCAGTAATTTCCCATACCAACCCCCGTCCTCATACCCCCATATCTGATCAGCTCAATCCAGCTCTGTCATTAAATCACTGTCACTGCCGCAGTTTATTTAAACCTCCACCCCCCCCCCTTCCTCCCTGTGCCCAACCGTATCACATTTATAATGCTAATGCTCTCACACACACACACACACACACACACACACACACACACACACACACACAACCCAGGCATTGGTTTAAAGGTGCTTCCCTGAAGGGCTCAGCCTGAGCTACACTGTCATTTTCACGCCCAGGATAAACGTCTCGATTTATATACACTACTCACTACTGTTCTTTTTCTGCTCTTCTTTTCTCCTTCTCTGTATCTATTGCTCTCTTCTACTTCTGCATATTAACCCATATGAAATTCCAGGTTGTTGTTTTTTTACAGCTAACTAATTGAGAACATTGGTCTTACGAACAAAACATTCTACGCTTAAGAAATATGTATTCTATCGTTGGTATGTTGAAGAACTAAGAGAGATAACAGTATACAAAATGTTAACACATCCAGAGATAGAGATTTAAGTGTCTGGGACGAATGGGCTAGCTAACATGTATTGTATAGAAATGTCTCTTTGTCTTTCTCTCTCGTTTTTTCTCTCTCCCTCTCGCTCCCCCTACATCCCTCTTTTTATCTCTCTCGCTCTCTCTCTGGGTCATCATCCTCCCGGTTAAGTGGACTCTGGCCAGTGTGAGTGACTGGGTGATGCCGAAACACACACACTGGTGGCACCTTAATTGGGGAAGACAGGAGTAGTAATGGCTCTAACAGAATAAATGGAATAGTTTCAAACACATCACTCACTCCATTCCAGACATTATTATGAACCATACTCCCCTCACCAGCTTCCTGTGACACACATAGAGACACACATACACACAGTTCTAAGGTCACTACGTGTTTTCCTGGCCGGAACAGGTGTCATGCAGACAGCGTACCGGAGTGCAGGTGTGGGAAAGGTGAATTCACTATAAACATTTTCTCTCTTTTTCTCTCTACTCTTATTTCATCTTATTTCTGTCAGTGTGGATCTAGCTGCTCTATTCTCTTGCTCCATCTCTTTCCCTCTTTCTTTCCATCCCTCGCTTCTCGGTCTCTCTCATTCAGCGTGTGTGATCTCTTTTTCCATTAGTTAGTTTCTCCTGAGGATATAACGCCACCTACACACATTGAGCATGGGGCAGCCGGATCACACAACACAGAACAGAAATACCAGCAGAGTTGCAGCTAGCTCAGAACAGAAAAACTACTTCACTCAGCATCAATACTTGTTACAGTTACATAAATGGCAGTTTATATCCATCCACCACACAAACACACACGTCACAACAGCTCCACAATGTGAAAGCAAACCTTGTTAAACTGTACTGAGAAACACGCAGCATGAAGTACATACTGTACAACAACCTGAAAGAGTCTATTTAGCATATAATGTTAAAAGATTTAATAAAACATTTTCTCCAAAAATATTTTGTTCTATTTCCATGAATAAAACAGCAAAGGGGACAAATAAAGACCAAAAACAAAACAATATACCATAAGGATTCAGAATAAATGTTCAGTCAACACACAGTTCCTTCAGAAAGTATTCACACCCCTTGATTTTTTTACCATTTTGTTGTGTTAAAAAGTGGGATTCAAATGGATATACAGTGCCTTAAGAAAGTATTCGGCCCCCTTGAACTTTGCAACCTTTTGCCACATTTCAGGCTTCAAACATAAAGATATAAAACTGTATTTTTTTGTGAAGAATCAACAACAAGTGGGACACAATCATGAAGTGGAACGACATTTATTGGATATTTCAAACTTTTTTAACAAATCAAAAACTGAAAAATTGGGCGTGCGAAATTATTCAGCCCCTTTACTTTCAGTGCAGCAAACTCTCTCCAGAAGTTCAGTGAGGATCTCTGAATGATCCAATGTTGACCTAAATGACTAATGATGATAAATACAATCCACCTGTGTGTAATCAAGTCTCCGTATAAATGCACCTGCACTGTGATAGTCTCAGAGGTCCGTTAAAAGCGCAGAGAGCATCATGAAGAACAAGGAACACACCAGGCAGGTCCGAGATACTGTTGTGAAGAAGTTTAAAGCCAGATTTGGATACAAAAAGATTTCCCAAGCTTTAAACATCCCAAGGAGCACTGTGCAAGCGATAATATTGAAATCGAAGGAGTATCAGACCACTGCAAATCTACCAAGACCTGGCCGTCCCTCTAAACTTTCAGCTCATACCAGGAGAAGATTGATCAGAGATGCAGCCAAGAGGCCCATGATCACTCTGGATGAACTGCAGAGATCTACAGCTGAGGTGGGAGACTCTGTCCATAGGACAACAATTGTATATTGCACAAATCTGGCCTTTATGGAAGAGTGGCAAGAAGAAAGCCATTTCTTAAAGATATCCATAAAAAGTGTTGTTTAAAGTTTGCCACAAGCCACCTGGGAGACACACCAAACATGTGGAAGAAGGTGCTCTGGTCAGATGAAACCAAAATTGAACTTTTTGGCAACAATGCAAAACGTTATGTTTGGCGTAAAAGCAACACAGCTGAACACACCATCTCCACTATCAAACATGGTGGTGGCAGCATCATGGTTTGGGCCTGCTTTTCTTCAGCAGGGACAGGGAAGATGATTAAAATTGATGGGAAGATGGATGGAGCCAAATACAGGACCATTCTGGAAGAAAACCTGATGGCGTCTGCAAAAGACCTGAGACTGGGACGGAGATTTGTCTTCCAACAAGACAATGATCCAAAACATAAAGCAAAATCTACAATGGAATGGTTCAAAAATAAACATATCCAGGTGTTAGAATGGCCAAGTCAAAGTCCAGACCTGAATCCAATCGAGAATCTGTGGAAAGAACTGAAAACTGCTGTTCACAAATGCTCTCCATCCAACCTCACTGAGCTCGAGCTGTTTTGCAAGGAGGAATGGGAAAAAATGTCAGTCTCTCGATGTGCAAAACTGATAGAGACATACCCCAAGCGACTTACAGCTGTAATCGCAGCAAAAGGTGGCGCTACAAAGTATTAACTTAAGGGGGCTGAATAATTTTGCACGCCCAATTTTTCAGTTTTTGATTTGTTGAAAAAGTTTGAAATATCCAATAAATGTCATTCCACTTCATGATTGTGTCCCACTTGTTGTTGATTCTTCACAAAAAAATACAGTTATATATATTATATCTTTATGTTTGAAGCCTGAAATGTGGCAAAAGGTCGCAAAGTTCAAGGGGGCTGAATACTTTCGCAAGGCACTGTAATTGTCATCTTTTGTCAACAATCTACACAAAGTGAACAAATTATAAGAATTCTATTAATGGGAAACATTTTGAGTCAATGCATATTAGAATCACCTTTGGCAGTGATTACAGGTGTGTCTTTCTGGGTAAGTCTCTAAGAGCTTTGCACACCTGGATTGTACATTAATTGCCCATTATTCTTTAAAAAAATATTCAAGCTCTGTCAAGTTAATTGTTGATCATTGCCCGACAGCCATTTTCAAGCGTTGCCATAGATTTCCAAGCCGATTTATGCCAAAACTGTAACTAGGCCACTCAGGAACATTCAATGTCATCTTTGTAAGTAAGTAAGTCCAGTGTATAATTGGCATTGCGTTTTAGGTTATTGTCCTCCCGAAAGGTGAATTTTTCTCCCAGTTTGTTTTGGAAAGCAGACTGAACCAGGTTTTCCTCTAGGACTTTGCTGAACTCTATTCCTTTTCTTTTATTCCTAAGAAAACTCCCTAGTCCTTGCCGATGACAATCATACCCATAACATGATGCAGCCACCACCATGCACGTAATGCTTAGCATAAAAATATATATACATATTCTTTGCCACATTTTTGCAGTATTACTTTAGTGCGTTATTGCAAACTTTGCTGAACTCTATTCCTTTTCTTTTAATCCTAAGAAAACTCCCTAGTCCTTGCCGATGACAATCATACCCATAACATGATGCAGCCACCACCATGCACGTAATGCTGAGCATAAAAATATATATACATATTCTTTGCCACATTTTTGCAGTATTACTTTAGTGCGTTATTGCAAACAGGACGCATGTATTGGAATATTTTTACTCTGTACAGGTTTCCTTCTTGTCACTGATTTAGGTTAGTATTGTGGAGTAACGACAATGTTGTTGATCCATCCTCAGTTTTCTCCTATCACTGCCATTTAACTCTGTAACTGGTTTAAAATTACCATTGGCCTCATGGTGAAATCCCTTAGCGGTTTCCTTCCTCGCCGCCAACTGAGTTAAGAAGGACACCTGCATCTTTGTAGAGACTAGGTGTATTGATACACCATCCAAAGTGTAACTAACAATTTCACCATGCTCAAATGGATATATATATATTCAATGTCTGTTTTTTTTACCCTTCTTTTCAAGATACTAGAAAAACTCCATGGTCTTTGTCGTTGAATCTGTGTTTGCAATTCACTGCTCGACTGAGAGACCTTACAGATAATTGTATGTTTGGGTTACAGAGATGACTAGTCATTCAAAAATCATGTTAAACACCATTGTTGCACACAGAGTTAGTCCATGACACTTATTATCTGAATAGTTAGGCACATTTTTACTCCTGAAGCTATTTAGGCTTGCCATAAAGGAATTGAAAACTTATTTACGCATGACATTTCAGCTTTACAGTTTTTATTAATTTGTGAACAAAAATCTAAAAACATAATTCCACTTTGACATTATGGGGTATTTTGTGTAGATCAGTGACACAAAATAGAATTGTAATAAAGGCTATATTCAAGCTGTAACACAGCAAAATGTGGGAAAAGTCAAGGGGTGTAAATACTTTCTGAAGGCACTGTATCTATAACAGAGCTTGTGGCAACTACCACCTAAATACAGCCAACCATCAAGTGATCCCGCTCAGTCCATCTGTGTGATGGGAACATGCCCCACATTTTTTAGCAATTGGAGCCAAAAAAATCTGCTTAAAAACAACTCTAATTATATATCATAGATAGGAAATAGTTGTTTATCTCTTACCTTTAATAAAGACAATGGTTGATATCAGTGATGCAAAATATGTATCAAACACAATCAAACACAACACAAGCAGTCTCCTCAGAATGCACATGCACGCACACACACACACACACACACACACACACACACACACACACTGCTGGGTGTAGGTAGAATAGTCAGTGCACTCACCTTGGTACTCCTGTCCGGGGGTGTAGGCAGTGGGGTTCCCAGCGATCTGTAGGGTGAGGAGCACCTCTCCCCCTCCCTTGGCTACCCCGGACCCCTCCAGCTCCCCATGGTGGGTACACAGGAAGAAGAAGGGGTTGAAGCGGGGGTAGAAGCCTGCTGCTGGGGGGCTCCCCAAATCCACACCGGTCCCCAACACCAGGGCCAGCAGGGCACAGCCGAGGGCACCCCAGACAGAGGCCCATGCCATCACCCTGAAAAACGACGGAATGAGGGAGAGAGGGATGAAGAAGAGGAGGGAGAGTGGTGGTGTGTGGAGAAAGGTAGTCACAGGTAGAGTTCCAGTAAGATGGCTTGAGGGCTGGAGTCCACACTTGGTCGACTTGAATAGAGAAAGTCTGGTTCTGGGTTCTGAAAACAGTGTGTGTAAATATGTGTGTGTGTGGTTGGTTATAAGCAGACTGTACTGTAGCACTCCTTTTCTCTCCTCTGTTCCGCCTTTTCTCTCTTCTCTCTTCCTTCCACTCTGTGGGAGTTCAGAGCTAGTCTTTGCTGTCCTGTTCCGCGGTTTAAATACCTCCCCTTCACCCACCCCTCCCTCCCTCTCTCTTTCAGACCCAGGCGTGCTGTACGCTCTCTGTGAGCCGGCCTCCCTCCCTATTCCTCTCTCATCCAGCTCTCTCCTCCCTCTTTTTCTGTCAGTCATTCTATCACTCTGTTTCTCTCTCTCCAGCTCACTCTCTCTCTATCCCCAGCTCCCTCTAGCCCACTGTATCACTCCACCCAGGACCCTTCCACCCCTCTCTCTCTCCAGAGACCTTAGCTGTCTTATCTCTCTTCATCTGTTGGTTTCTTTATCCCCACCATGGGCATAGAGAGAGAGATCCTAGCTTATTCACACTTTCCTTTGTCTTTTTCCCCATCCACCACCCAGCCTGTCTCCTCCTCTTCTCCTCTACCACCTAGTATCACACCTCCCTCCCCTCCTTTTTCTCTTCCCTCTCTCTCTCAGCTCTCCATCTCACTTAGTCCCCCTCCCCTCTGCCTGTCTTCATACTAACCCCTTCTCTCTATATATGTCTCCTTGTCTCTGTCTCCTCAGCTATGTATTTTTACCCAATTCCAAGTATTTTGTTTTTCCTCCTCCTCTTCTCTCGTTGCTTTTTTTATGGGGTTTCCTTCAGAATCTCCTTTTCCATCCGATTCTCCAACTTTCTCTTTCTTCACTGTCAGAGCCCAGCCAGCTTCTGCTTTCTCCCTTCTTTCCCTTTCTCTCTCTCTCCCTATTTCACTCTCCCTCCCTCCCCCTGTTCTCTGGTCTAGACTAACTCCCCACTATAGAGCAGAGTAGACACCAGAGCCGATAATTCTGTTTTCACCCCGTATGTGTCTATAGCCCGGCTTCCAAATCATAGCTTAGTATCTCCCTCTCTCTTTCTGTATACTAGCTCTCTCTTTCTCACTCTCCCTCTTCCTGGAATAAACAAAAACAGCATGGAGCTACTCCTCCTACCTCTCGTCCACACACTATCTCCATCTGTTTCTCTCTCTCTCTCCATTCTACAACAAGTACAGCTTCAATGACTTACAAAAACGATGCATCTTTCTCCATAGCCAACACAGTGCATTATACATATACATACCGCCTTACATCTCTGTAACACAACTCAAAACTAAATAAACAACATTAAAGCAGACTAAACCAATAATAATTTTCAAAAGCGGTCTTTAGACCTCCGACGCTGGTGAGTGGTGAGCCAATGCTCTGCTCTGATCTGATCTGTCTCTCTCTACTCAGCCGTGTGTGTGTCTGCTGTCTCTCTCCTCAGCCAGTATGTTTGTGGTTTTGTGGTTAAACTCCGGTACAGACATAAGCAGCAGCCTAGCATGCTGAGCGAGCTGCAACACACACACACACACACACACACACACTGCTGACCTGCTCGCGAAGCAGCAAGCAAAAGCTTAGCCTTGCTTGAACAAACTTAAGTCTGGGTCAAATACACAAATATCAAACATAAACACACTATAGAAAATCCCCTGCTGCTGTTTCTCCACTCCCTGCTTCTACTGTGAGAGCAGTGCTGTTATTTTGGGCCTGAGTGATGGAGGACAGACAGACTGCTGTTCCTGCTGTCAGGAAGTAGAACTCTGGTGGCCCTCTGACCCTTCTGTCATGGAGCACTGGGTACACCACACATACACATTATGAAAACATGGATACAGTAAAAACAATCAAGACAGTATTTTTCTAATGCACATCTGGGCCCTAAAACTATGCCACATGACTTAAACACCTCTCTAAATCACTGTAAGGATGGGAATTGGATGTTCGTCATTGATTACACATGCCTGACCTGTGTCTATCAATTAACAGTTTCACGTGAACTAATAGAGATGAGCTCTGTATGCTGTATCGTGTCCAAGTTGTATCTCTCTTATAGATGATGGTCCACTCTCTGAACCCTCCAAACGGTGCTTTACACTACCAATGAAAATATATACAGTATATAAGTGAGCTACTACATGGGTGGTTCAGTCAGTCAGTCTGCAGGGACTGGAGAGAGGTTCAGGGGCTATCACAACTCCTCTTCTGCTGTGTGTGTGGACAACTCCCCCCTCCCTATTAGGCTTAATCAAGCTTGTTTAATTAATCTGAGAGTTTAAGTCGCTGCAGAGATGAGAGAGAGAGAGAGAGAGAGAGAGAGAGAGAGAGAGAGAGAGAGAGAGAGAGAGAGAGAGAGAGAGAGAGAGAGAGAGAGAGAGAGAGAGAGAGAGAGAGAGAGAGAGAGAGAGAGAGAGAGAGAGAGAAGAGTATGTGTAATTAAGCTAGAATACGAGAGAGAGAGAGAGAGAGAGAGCGAGAGAGAGAGATCTTGGAGAGACTTTGCAGAACTCAATGTGCTTGCTTTGATAGTGAAATTACAGTCAGGTTCAAAATGATTGTGACCTTAATAAAGATGAGCAAAAAAGTATACAATTGCTCAGAGAAACAGATTTTGTTTAACAAGTAATAAAGAAACATTTTAAAATAGGAGTACCCCTGTTTTCAATACTTCAGAACATATTCCCCTTCTCTTTCCCTCCCTCACTCTCCCTTTCTTTCTCATTGCAAAATGTTGATTTTGTGGTCAATTAACCATTTCTTTGTGGATTTTGATGTGTGTTGGGATTACTGTCTTGCTGGAAGACCCACTTGTGGTCAAGTTTCAGCCTCCTGGCAGAGGCAACCAGGATTAACCTTTCTAGCGCTAGCGGAACCCCTCGACAACATTCCGCTGAAAAGGCAGCGCACGAAATTCAAAAATATTTTTCAGAAATATGTAACTTTCACACATTAACAAGTACAATACAGCAAATGAAAGATACACTTCTTGTTAATCTACCCATCGTGTCTGATTTCAAAAATGCTTTACAGCGAAAGCACAACATATGATTATGTTAGATCACCGCCAAGTCAAAACAACACACAGCCTAAGATAGGAGTCACAAAAAGCAGAAATATGGATCAAATGAATCACTAACCTTTGATGATCTTCATCAGATGACACTCATGGGACATCATGTTCCAAAACATCCAATGATTTTGCAGAAATACAGATTTAAAAAAAACTTTACAGAAGAAGCATAATCTGAGAACGGCGCTCAGAGCCCAATCCAGCGAGAGAAATAGCCGCCATTTTGGAGTCAACAGAAGTTAGAAATAACACAATAAATATTCACTTACCTTAGATGATCTTCATCAGAAGGCACTCCCAGGAATCCCAGTTCGACAATAAATGACTGTTTTGTTCCATAAAGTTCCATAAAGTCCATCATTTATGTCCAAATAGCCACTTGTTGTTAGCGTGTTCAGCCCAGTAATCCATCTTCATGAGGCGCGAGCACTACGTCCAGACAAAAACTCGAAAAGTTCCGTTACAGGTCGTAGAAACAAGTCAAACGATGTATGGAATCAATCTTTAGGATGTTTTTAACATAAAACATCATTAATGTTCCAACTGGAGAATTCCTATGTCTGAAGAAAAGCACTGGAATGAGAGGTAACTCTGTCAGGAGCGCGCGTCACGAGCTGACAGAGTTACCTCAAACAGGTCTCATGAGCCCCTCCTTTATAGTAGAATCCTCAAACCAGTTTCTAAAGATGGTTGACATCTAGTGGAAGCCGTAGGAAGTGCAACATAACCAATTTATGTTTACATAATTCAGTAAATATTCTGCTATATTATAAATATTTTATGCCATTTCTGCTACCTTGAAAACGTTATCAAATGTTACTACAGCATGTCATGAACGGAAAATGGGGCGATGAGGAGGAATGCGTGTACGTTTTACAATTGATATTCTGTCTGAGAACTGCAGGACACAGCTTCACACAGACAGCATAATACAGTGTGAAACTGTAACAAAGGTTGTTAAATTGGGAAAAAATAACATGTTGTAAGTGTCTGTGTGTTTGCATGTGTGTGTGTGTGTGTGTGTGTGTGTGTGTGTGTGTGTGTGTGTGTGTGTGTGTGTGTGCATTTGACTGTGTGTGTGTGAGAGAGAGAGAGGGAGAATATGTTTGTGAATGGTTGTGAACACCTTTGTAGTGACATACAGTATGTGCTGTGGATGGGGTTACCAAAGAGAAGGAAAGGTGTCAGAGTTCATGGACACAGAAAAGAGTGTGAGTGTGAGTGTGTGTGTGTGTGTGTGTGTGTATGCCTTGTCCAGTAGATCATGATGACTCTCCATAGCATTCTCTGAGCATCTGGCAGAGAGCAGTCACAGCACAGCGCCCACCGTCTGTTCCACACAACACCCCCGCTGAACACACCTGCCACACACTCACAAACTCACACGCATTCCCTCTCCCTCTCTATTTCTCTCTCCCCACCTTTTACTTATCTTGCAATAGGTTCAATAATCAGCCCAAAACAACAAAAAATAGAAAAAAAATACAATAAACCTCAACGCATATTCTTTATCCCTTTACACTTGTGTGTATAAGGTAGTAGTTTTGGAATTGTTAGGTTAGATTACTCGTTGGTTACTACTGCATTGCCGGAACTAGAAGCACAAGCATTTCGCTATACTCGCATTATCATCTGCTAACCATGTGTATGTGACAAATACATTTGATTTGAACTCAGTCCAGTACATTTTTTTTTTATAGTTCTACAGTATGTCAGAGCGGGAAAGATTGCCAGGAGAAAGCCATCTGTTTTACCTGTCGCAGTCTCTATTAAGAGCTGCACACACACACACACACACCTCCCAGGAACCACAAAGCTCAGCAAAGGTCACAGTAACACATGGCCTTTGTGCTCTCTCCATGTAGACCCTGTCCTTCATCCATTCACCTATTGTTACACCACAGCTATCCCCTCCCCTCCCCACCTCACACATACATGCAAACTGAGACACGCATGCACACACATACATCCACACACACACACATACATCCACACACACACTGGGGCAGGCAGTGAGACTGAGGGCTATCACTCTCCATTATGGAAAGTAGGTCGGTGAGGGGAGGGCTTGAGGAAGGGACTTTCATTATTTTATCATTATTAACTTCCACCTCAGGGCTGCTATGTGCTGGGGGTCTTTTTGTCCACTTCTTGATTTTAACTCCCTCAATCTCCCAACCACACACACACACACACACGCAGGCTCAAGTGCACACAGACACTACCACCAAAATGCACATACAAACACACACACACACACACGCACACCACCACCACTCTCTTTCAAAGGGCTGCGTGCCAAACAAGGCAGAACAGAGCCGAAACACAAAAGAGTAAAAGAGCTCAAGGGGATAGAGAGAGTGTGAGGGATGGAGGGAGGAGGATAAAAGGGAGAGACAGAGAGAGGAGGGAGTTTGGGGTTGTTAGCTGTCTCTGCTTCATCACTCAGGAGACCCTAATTTACACTAACAGGTTGTTTACTCTCTATGGCAAATAGTAATAAAACAGGGTGTTTGAGTGGAGGGAGGGGTGCCCTGAGAGAGCACTTCAGCTGTTATGGCTTGCACACTCCAATTAGCCATATGAAAGGACTATAGTGAGGCCCAAATGGCACCCTATCCCTTATATAGTCCACTACTCTTGACCAGGGGCCATAGGGAACAGGGTGGCAATTTTGGGATGTAGCCTAACAGTCACCCTAACAGGAGAGCATGGGGATGTAGGTATTAAAGGGGTGTAGCTATAAAGGGGGGGGGGGGGGGGGGTGTCTGTGTTAATGTCCACAGCCAGGATCACCCCAAAAGCCTGTTAACAAAGAGAGGGGTGGTGTCACTCACACTCAGAGCAACGGTAACAGCTGCTTAAAAAAAAAAACACTTACATTGCCAATACACAAGGTCACACAGTAGGCAGTCTGGGGTGGACTAGACACACAAAGAAAAAGGAAGAGTCTGCTCTGTAAGTCGTTTAATTTCATAGAGAAGGATGCAGAGTCATGTACAATAGAACTATTTGCTGTTAACTTTATACTATATGTCTTTCGATCCACAGGAGGTATTAAGTCGAATTTGCGATAAACTGATATTCATCTTTATCTTTCTTACAATTAGCAGATAAGAACTTGTGATGGAAGTCCATCCCTTTAATGCAGGTGGTTGTCTAGATTCTGTAACAGAGGCTTGCTTACACACTGATGTTTTACTGACAAAAACAGCCTAGCCCTGAGATAAGCCTTCCCAGATCCAGGCTCAGGGTGAGAAGGTCCAGAGGCGCTGGAAGTGGTCCATTATTGCAACCAGGAGGGGGAGGTGGAGTGAATGACACCCAGACAGATTAACCTGTCCCTAGGTAGACCGGAGCAGACACTGGGGCATCCTCTTCCAGAGCTCCAGAAGATCCAGTTAACCCCAGTAGGCTCAACATTCTCAACATATCTCCATTCCTCTCTCACCACAGACTTCCATTTAACACCTTCACCAGACTTCCTTCCACATGGGAGATGTGTGTGGTATGATGTTAATCCTAGTAAAGAACAAGAAAGCCCGCACACTGTTTGTGCTCCCAATTCACCATATTACATTTTGAGTGTGCAGGCAGTTCTTTATTAAGATTCGTTATTAGCCCAGCACCTATGTTTTTAAGGATGTGCATATGAACACAAACATTTCTATATTGATACACACAAAAATAGGCTTATATAGTATTTGAAAATGAATAAAAATACATATTATTTAAGAAAAACCACTGGGTGCAAGGACAAAAGAGAATGACATAAAGCTGTGGACCTCCTCTCAGGGTAGATGTCATCTTCTTTAACTGGAGTTAACCATGTGTGTTTCAGAATCCAACAAGCGACACACAGTACTGTGCTGAGAAAGAGAGCTTTCTTCTGGTACCATTTAGAAGTGATGTATATTTCATCAGCTGTGAGTCATAGTTCTTATTGAGTTCCGACAACAGAATAATGGAGTGCGTTGCTCAGGGGTGCATCCCTCTCTTCGCACAGCGCAACACTTCCGCTGCATTTGCAATTCTGTCCAGAATGCCTCTGCGCTCCAGACGATACTGTAATATGGCTGAGGGATGTAGGACTGTGACTGTCTGCCGCCATGCAGAAACAAAGGCAAGAGATAAAATAAATGAAAAGAGAAAGGAGGAGGGGGTGGCGGTGTAGGGTGAAGAGAGGACACCAGCGGGAGAGGGGAAAAAAAGAGAGAGGGAGAGAGACAAGGATAGATACAGTAGATAGAGAAAGAAGAGAGAATTCCTTGAAACTCGACAGACAATCCTCCTCAATTCTCCTTCACACATCCCCATGCAACCAAATAATGGAGGGAGGTGGTACTTAAGGAGGGATGGATGAGAAAGTAAAGGAGAAGAATGCAGAGAAACAAGAGCTTCAGTGTTTCAGTCAGTGTAACTCAAGGACATTACAGTCAGTATCCATTAGAGTCAGCGAACCATTTTCCCATCTGAGACAATAAAGTAACTACTAAGATCTGGTGCAGCCAATTACCTTCAGAAGTCACATAATAAATTAAATAAAGTCCACCTGTGTGCAATCTAAGTGTCACATGATCTGTCACATGATCTCAGTATATACACACCTGTTCTGAAAGACCCCAGAGTCTGCAACACCACTAAGCAAGAGGCACCACCAAGCAAGCGGCACTATGAAGACCAAGAAGCTCCAAACAGGTCAGGGACAAAGTTGTGGAGAAGTACAGATCAGGGTTGGGTAATAAAAAAATATCAGAAACTTTGAACATCCTATTAAATCGATTATTAAAAAATTGAAAGAATATGGCACCAGAACAAACCTGCCAAGAGAGGGCCGTCCACCAAAACTCATGGACCAGGCAATGGGGGCATTAATCAGAGAGGCAAAAAAAGAGACCAAAGATAACCATGAAGGAGCTGCAAGCTCCACAGAGGAGATTGGAATATCTGTCCATAGGACCACTTTAAGCCGTACACTCCAAAGAGATGGGCTTTACAGAAGAGTGGCCAGAAAAAAAGCCATTGCTTAAAGAAAAAAATAAGTAAGCATGTTTGGTGTTCACCAAAAGGCATGTGGGAGACTCCCAAACATATGGAAGAAGGTACTCTGGTCAGATGAGACAAAAATTTAGCTTTTTGGCCATCAAGGAAAACGCTATGTCTGGCTCAAACACAAAACTTCTTATAACCCTGAGAACCTCATCCCCACAGTGAAGCATGGTGGCAGCATCATGCTGTGGGGATGTTTTCATTGGCAGGCTCTGGGAAACTGGTCAGAATTGAAGGAATGATGGATGGCACTAAATAGAGGGAAATTCTTGAGGGAAACCTTTTTCAGTCTTCCAGAGATTTGAGTCTGGGATGGAGGTTCATCTTCCATCAGTACAATGACCCTAAGCATATTGCTAAAGCAACACTCGAGTGGTTTAAGGGGAAACATTTAAATGTCTTGGAATGGCCTAGTCAAAGCCACGACCTCAATCCAATTGAGAATCTGTGGTATGACTTAAAGATTGCTGTACACCAGCGGAACCCATCCAACCCATCCAACATATAGAGACATACCCCAAGAGATGTGGCGCTGTAATTGTTGCAAAAGTATTGACTTTGGGGGGGAGGGGGTGAATATTTATGCACACTCAAGTTCTGTTTTTTTTGTCTTATTTATTGTTTGTTTTACAATCAAAAATATTTTGCATCTTCAAAGTGGTAGGCATGTTGTGTAAGTCAATTGATACAAACCCCCCAAAAATACATTTTTATTCCAGGCAAGAAAATATGATAAATGCAAAAGGGTGAATACTTTCGCAAGCCACTGTATTGGATGACTGTCATTCATATTCCATTCACCCAGTTCAATGTAACATTGATAGGTTTATGCCACTACATGATACTCTCATTTTCTCTATACCCATCATGAGGTTGCTACAACCTAGCCTATCAATGAAAGTTTACAATGTAGGTGCACAGGTCGAAGTAGTTAAGGTGACAGACGGTGACACATTTAATACCGCCTTGCACACTTTTGCCTGCATCTAGCTGATCTAGAATGTATTCATTAGTCCAAAAGTTTCAAACAAGTGTTTATATTAGACAAATGTATGTTTATACCCATTTTGTTCCGTTTGCTTCCGTTTAAAACAATTTTTTTCAACAGAATCGGCGTAATGAATACGCCCCTGATCACAAGCAAACAGTTCACTTTCATAGCAGCCACATACAACTGCTCGTTGTATATATAATTCCTTCTTGCATCTGTCTACACACTCTCGTCCTCTCACCTTCTCCCTTCTCTTGTGGACTTCAGTGCACAACACATCAGCTGTCTGTGACTAGGCAAAAAATCCTTTCCAAGCCAAACATTCATATCATGACCGCTAACTGCACACAGCCTACATCATTGTCAAGTCATCATCAACTTAGCTACTAGAACTAATGTGTTAGTAAACCCGCTACAATTAAGCACTACAGTGTACAGTCAGCAGCAAGAAGTTCAGCAGTTACACTGGCGGGCCCCGGTGGCAATAAATTAATACAACCAAAAGCTTACCTTGACTTGGAAGAGTTCCAGTGTTGGATAGCCATAGCCAGCTAGCTAACTAACATAGCATCCTTCTCTGTTTGAGCCAGGTGTTTGAGTAGGCCAAACTAGCTAGCTGCATCCGATGCTAGCTAAGTAAGTGAAAGTGAACAAAGCATTTATTACGAAATATAGCTAGCGCTCTCTTTCACTCTTGCTGTCTCTCTCTTGCTTCTCCTTAATTGTGGAAGAAATTAATTTGTTCAAAACTGTTAAAACTATTGTATTTATCTCTTTGAGTCAGCTACTCACCACATTTTATGCACTGCAGTGCTAGCTAGATTTAGCTAGATTTTTTCTCTGATCCTTTGACTGGGTTGAAAACTTGTCAGTTCATGCTGCAGAGCTCTGATAGGTGGGAGGACGTCCTCAAGAAGTTGTCATAATTACTGTGTAAGTCTATTAAAGAGGGTCAGAACCTAGAGCCAGTTGTGGAAGTTCCTACACTCAAAGTCCGTCTTAAATGAATCATTGTTTATTGTCAGCACACTGGAGAGGTTCCAACAAACTTGAAGGACCATAGTAAATGTGTCAGAATCCCTAACCACATATTTGCATGACTTAGCTTATTCATAATTTATCATTAACATTTGCTTCATTCATGTGACAGACCAATACCTCACGAGGCTTCTTCTCTCTAAGCTGAGACCTTGAACCTGAGATATCGTTTTCAAAACAAGGGTCTGGGCGTACTGCCAAATTACAGAAACTGATAGTGAGGGTTCGTTCAATCAGTCACTTGCATGAACACAGAAAATGGTTATTAGAAAAGCATAAAATGTTCCATTACAAGCCTCCTAGATTTTGTATTGAAATCAATGTAGACCTTCATTGCAAAACATTGTTGCAAACAATTATTTGGTGACGTGAATGTATTTAGTATAGTTCTATTAAAAAATTATAACTTTGATAATCTTTCACTATTTTTATTTGTCTTAAATAAAAATGTTCCTTCCCTATTGCTAGCTTACATTAGGCTATAACAAGCAATGTGAAATGGTATTCTGAGATAACATTACTACACACAGATCAAATCAAAGTTTATTTGTCACGTGCGCCGAATACAACAGGTGTATACCTACACGTACACTACGGTCACAAGACGCAGGCCTCCTAATTGTCCCTAGAATTTCTAAGCAAACAGCTGGAGGCAGGGCTTTCTCCTATAGAGCTCCATTTAAATGGAATGGTCTGCCTACCCATGTGTGAGACGCAGACTCGGTCTCTCCCTTTAAGTCTTTACTGAAGACTCATCTCTTCAGTGGGTTATATGATTGTAGTCTGGCCCAGGAGTGTGAAGGTGAACGGAAAGGCTCTGGAGCAACTTTGCTGTCTCTGCCTGGCCGGTTCCCCTCTCTCCACTGGGATTCTCTGCCTCTAACCCTATTACAGGGGCTGAGTCACTGGCTTACTGGTGCTCTTTCATGCCGTCCCTAGGAGGTGTGTGTCACTTGAGTGGGTTGAGTCACTGACGTGATCTTCCTGTCTGGGTTGGCGCCCCCCCTTGGGTTGTGCAGTGGCGGAGATCTTTGTGGGCTATACTCGGCCTTGTCTCAGGATGGTAAGTTGGTGGTTGGGTGTGGTTATATCCTGCCTAATTGGCCTCCTCAGTATCACCGCATGCTTTAGAACTACTGAACGCCAATGTAAACTCAGATTTGTTGATATAAATATGAACTTTATCAAACAAAGTTTTCTGTGGCTTGGTGGTGACCTAACATAATCGTTTGTGGTGCTTTCGCTGTAAATCCTTTTTGAAATCAGACACTGTGGCTAGATTAACGAGAATTGTATCTTTTAAAATGGTGTAAAATACTTGTATGCTTGAGGAATTTTAAAAATGAGATTTTTGATGTTTTGAATTTGGCGCCCTGCACTTTCACTGGCTGTTGCGGGGGGGTTCCGCTAGCGGAATGAGGTTCGAGGTGAGTTACAGGTTACAGCTTCCCCCCGATTACTGTTCCATGTGTCTCTCCATAGGCCGGTGGTGGCTGGCCCACTCCAGGAATCTGAGGTGTGGGAGGTTCCTCCGCCCCCTCCGGACATCGAGGGGACTCCGGCATACTCCATTTGATCCGTACTGGATTCGAGACGTCGGGCGAGGGGCCTTCAGTACCTCGTGGACTTGGAGGGGTACGGTCCGTAGGAGAGATGCTGGGTTCCGGTGAAGGACATGTTGGACCCTTCAATGCTGCGGGAGTTCCACAGTCTCCATCCGGATCGCCCTGAACCTCGCCTTCCGGGTCGTCCCCGAGGCCGGAGTCGGCGCACTGCTGGAGCCGCGCATCAAGGGGGGGGGTTCCACCGAAGTCGTTTCCTCTCCTTGTTTGGGCGGCGTTAGAGTCACCTGACTTCTAGCCACCTTCGATCCACTTTTCATTTTCCATGTGTTTTGTCTTGTTTTCCTACACACCTGAGTTCCATTTCCCTCATTATTTGTTGTGTATGTTCCCCCCATGTCTTTGTGTGGGATGGTTTGTTGTAAGTGCTTGTGCACTTGTTTACTGGTGCACGTCGGGTTTTTTGTACCCATATTCTGTTGTATTTTTATGCGGTTGGTTTTTGGATTAAACTGCTCAGGCTACTACCTAGTTCTGCTCTCCTGTGTCTGACTTCCCTGCCACCAGTTACGCACCCCTTTACAGTATTAGTGTGCTCTATGTATTATTGTTCTCTTCTCCATATATGTGTTAGTGTGCTTTTCTCCATTATTGTGTTAGTGTGTTCTTCTCCATATATGTTTTAGTGTGTTCTTCTCCATATATGTGTTAGTGTGCTCTTCTCCATATATGTGTTAGTGTGCTCTTCTCCATATATGTGTTAGTGTGCTCTTCTCCATATATGTGCTAGTGTGCTCTTCTCTATATATGTGCTAGTGTTTTCTTCTCCGTGCATGTGTATGCGTGACTGCTTCTGTGTATGTCTTGCTTGCACGTGCATGCATTTATTCTCTACTCCATACATGTGTGTGTCTTTCTCAGGGGAGTGAGTGGAGAGCGTTTCTCTCTCAGCCCTGAGAGGGTTGTATATAGCCCTCCATACAGCCTGTGGCAAGGCATCTATATTTATAGCTCTCATTTAGCTGTTTGGTTCTGCAGATTGGCCCTACCTGCTCTCATAAATTCTAGCAATAGACATTGATTTATATAAAGTATATTTTATTTAATGGCAGGTGCCTATAGCATAATCCCTAATGGGAGTGTTTGGGATTATTTTGTGTATGTTTGTGTAAGAATCTGTGTCAGTAGGTATGAATGAATGTATTTGTGTAACGACTGTCTTCGGGTGAAAGAGAGGAGGACCAAAATGCAGCGTGATGATAATCCATATTTTAACGGGATACTTAAACAACGAACAAAACAATAAACCGACAAAAATCAACGAAGACGAAACAGTCCCGTAATGTGAACACTAACACATAAGAACACTGGTAACAGGAACAATCACCCACAAAATAGAAGGCTAGAAGTCAGGTGCCTAAATATGGCTCCCAATCAGAGACAACGATAGACAGCTGCCTCTAACTGAGAACCAATCTAGGCAACCATAGACTTACAAAAACACCTGGATAGGGACCACCCCATAAACATACAAAACCCTTAGACAAGCAAAAAACACATACATCACCCATGTCACACCCTGACCTAACCAAAATAACAAAGGAAACAAAGAATACTAAGGTCAGGGTGTGACAATTTGTTAGTTCATTATTTTCAGTCATATTCAGTTTGTGTATTAATACAGTAGCAGGTGGACTTATACAGGTAGTCTATAGACATTTTGCTATATTACATCTCATTTACATCTCATCTACTGTATGTGGTTGGTAAAGAACTTGAATATTATATTGCGTAATATTGCGTAATATGCGTTATGTGTGTATGTGCATTGTATTACTGTGCATGATATGTGGTATGCGTGTTAAACCCAAGGGCATACATTCTTAGTGTTGAGCTATTATATAATGCATAGGAACAGGACCAAAAAGGTATGTTCCTGTTGTGGTTTTATACAGTAATTATTAGGCTGTCTACTTTATGGTGTAAGGTTGGAGCTGTTTTATAGCATGTCTGCTCAGCCAGCCCGTTGCCTGTATACCACTGCTAGCTGTCTATCAATCAGTGCAGAGGACAGGTAGGAGTCGTCAGTAAGGTGGGAACGGGACAGGGAAGGGCTGTGGTAAGGAGGATTTTCAATGTGCATATGCAAAATAAACCAGGAACCTGATCTTGAAGTACATCTCCATGGTTAGGTTAGCCTTGTTTTGCATTAAAGTCATCTCTGCTCAGCCAGTCCTGTTAGCCTTGACCTAAATACCTTGTTCAGCCATCTATCAGCAAGAGTGTGGTGTGTTAGGGTGGAGGACAGGAATAATGACAGGGACAGGATATTGAGGAGCCTACTGCTCTATGCTCCAAGAATCATGTAAAAGGCCTTGGTTGGGACTGACAGTCAGAGGGATTCATCAAGGTTTGCTTTCAGTTTACAGATTACAGATCTGCAATAGTCTGTTCCATTTTGACATTGAATCAACGTGGAAAACTGACTGGATTTGGATAAAGACATCAATGTAAGGGAATTTTGTATTTTTTTTAACTCAACTTGTAGCCTAAATCCAATGAATTTTTGGTTGATTTCATGATTTCATGTTGAATTCACTTTAACTGACAACTCAGCCAAACGTAAATCAAAACTAGATGTTGAACTGACATCTGTGCCCAGTGGGCAGTGTGATAATAAAACAAGAGGTGTGGTTTTAAAGACAGAGTTATGTCACGAACACTTGGAGGACACAAAATAAAATCGATTGGGACATCGGACACCAGGCAACAAAGCAAATGCACCAACAAGCCCCAGAAAGTACCAGATCAAGAATGCTCTTCGAGCTAAGAATGTACCATACTTCTAGGCGATAGCTGGAATTTAGAATGTCATGGATCATTCTTTATTATCAGCATACTGGAGAGGTTCCAACCAACTCAATGCACCAAGTACAAGCTTCCTCAGGGCAGTCCCATTAGTTATCTTATACAGTGGAAGCACAGGTTCCACCCGTAACGCCCGCTCAATGTCCATGTCCACCTCCCATTCCACCGGTGCCACCAGCCTAGAGGCTGGAAGGATGGGAGTAGGATCGATGGGCCGATCCTCCGTGTCATAGAGACGGGACAGCGCGTCGGCCGTCGTGCTCAGGGAACCTGGTCTATACAGAGATGGTAAACCTAAATCAGGTGAAGAACATGGCCCACCTTGACTGATGCAGATTCAGTCTCGTAGCTGCCCGGATATACTTCAGATTCCGGTGGTCAGTCCAGATGAGAAAAGGTTGCTTAGCCTCCTCAAGCCAGTGTCTCCACACCTTCAGGGCCTTTACCACAGCTAACAACTCCCGGTCCCCCACATCATAGTTACGCTCCGCCGGACCGAGCATCTTCGAAAAGAAAGCGCAGGGGAGGAGTTTCGGTGGCGTACCAGAGCGCTGTAATAGCATGGCACCCACACCAGCTTCGGACGTGTCCACCTCCACTATGAACGGGTGCGCCAACATGGGCGCATCAGTGAACAGCGCCTTCAACCGATTGAAGGCTCTGTCAGCCTCTGCCGACCACTGTAAATGCACCGTCCCCCCCTTCAGCAGTGGGGTAATGGGGACCGCTACCTGGCCAAACCCCCGGATAAACCTCCGGTAGTAATTGGCAAACCCTAAAAATCGCTGCACCTCCTTCACCGTGGTTGGACTCGGTCAATTATGCACGGCCTTAACACGGTCACAATCCATCAACCCCCCCCCCCCCCCCCCCCCCCCCCGAGGTGGAAATGCGATAACCCAGGAAGGAGACAGCTCGTTTGAGAACACACACTTCTCAGCCTTGACGTATAGGTCATGCTCCAGCAGTCTACCAAGCACCTTGCGCACCAGAAACACATGCGTGGCGTGTGTGGTGGAATAGATCAGATATCATCGATATATACAACCACGCCCTGCCCGTGCAGATCCCTGAGAATCTCGTCTACAAAGGATTGAAAGACGTCTGGAGCATTCTTTAACCCATACGGCATGACGAGGTACTTGTACTGGGCCGATGTGGTACTAAACACAGTTTTCCACTCGTCTCCCTCCCGAATACGCACCAGATTATAGGCGCTCCTGACGTCCAGTTTCGTGAAAAACCGCGCTCCATGAAATGATTCCACCGCCATAGCGATGAGAGGTAGCGGGTAACTAAACCCCACTGTGATGGAATTGAGACCTCTATAATCAATGCACGAACGCAGACCTCCCTCCTTTTTCTTCACAAAAAAAGAAGCTTGAGGAGACTGGTGAAATGGAGGGCCGAATGTACCCCTGTCCCAGAGATTCCGTGACATATGTCTCCATAGCCAATGTCTCCTCCTGTGACAATGGGTACACGTGACTCCTGGGAAGCGCAGCGTTTACCTGGAGGTTTATCGCACAATCCCCTTGTCAATGAGGTGGTAATTTAGTCGCCCTCTTCTTACAGAAGGCGATAGCCAAATCGGCATACTAAGAAGGAATGCGCACAGTGGAAACCTGGTCTGGACTCTCCACCGACGTGGCACCGATGGAAACTCCCATACACCTACCTGAACACAGCCAGGGGGGTTCCAGCACCACTGGAAACGCAGGTGAATTGATAAGGAAGAGACAAATCCGCTCCCTATGATCCCCCTGCGTTACCATGTCCAGTGGAACTGTGGCCTCCCTGACCAGCCCTGATCCTAATGGCCGGCTATCTAAGGAGTGCACGGGGAAGGGGGGATCTATCGGCACCAGCGAAATTCCCAGCTTGAGGGCGAGTCCGCGATCCATAAAGTTCCTAACTGTACCTGAATCGACTAGCGCCTTATAATGGGAAGAGGGAGAAAAATCAAGGAACATTTTTTATACAAACATGTGACCAACAGGGGGCTCTGGGTGAGTTTGATGCTGACTCACATGTGGTGACCGAGAAGTGTTCTGCCTGCCCTCTCGACACACTAGCTCCCTGCGGACGTCCTCCCGGAGGCTGCAACAGTAATGGTCCATCAGGGCCCTGTCATTCCATCCATCCCCAGCGGCCAAGGTCCGGAACTCCAACGCAAAGTCCTGCGAGCTCCTCGTCTCCTGCTTAAGGTGGAATAGTCGCTCACCCGCCGCTCGGCCCTCCGGAGGGTGGTCGAATACGGCCCGGAAACGGCGAGTGAACTCCGGATAGTGCTCCCTCGCCGAGTCTGGGCCATTCCAGACAGCTTTGGCCCACTCCAGAGCTCGACCCGTCAGGCAGGAGACGAGGACGCTCACACTCTCCTCCCCCGAGGGAGTCGGCCTCACGGCAGCCAGGTACAACTCGAGCTGGAGTAGAAACCCCTGGCACCCAGCCCACCACTCCATCGTACTCCCTGCGCTGGAGCCAGACGCCGGGGGAGGAGTAGGTGGACTCGTCGGTGAAGCGGGAAGACCACTCCTCTCCCATCGGTCCATTCTCTCCATCATCTGGTCCATCGCAGACCCAATCCGATGGAGGATGGTGGTGTGATGGAGGATGCGTTCCTCCATCGATGGAAGGGGGGTGGCCGCTGCTCCTGCTGACTCCATTTGATGGTGCGGGCTTCTGTAACGCACTGGGCGTAGTGGGTGCGGAGTCAGGCGCAGGAGACACAGGAAAAATAGTACTCGCCAAGATGCTGGGCGCACATACACAAATGCCCAAAACCAGGACCTAACCAGTCCGGAGGGAAAACCCCAAAACAACACGCACTACCACACAATAACACAGTGGGAAATAAATAAGCCCGCACAAAGAGCAGGCGGGCCTACCGGCTTAAATAGCCCAACTAAAACCTAAACAAGAAACAGGTGTTACTAATCAGAGAAAAACAACAGAAAAGTGGCAGCTAGTAGGACGGTGACGACGACCGCCGAGCGCCACCTGAACAGGAAGAGGAGCCACCTTCGTTAGGAGTCATGACACTTCACTACATTCCTAAGGAAAATATTGCAGTTTTTACTCCATACAATTTCCCTGACACACAAAGTACTCGTTACATTTTGAATGCTTAGCAGGACAGGAAAATTGTCTATTTCACACACTTAACAAGAGAACATCCTTGGTCATCCCTACTGCCTCTGATCTGTCAGACTCAGTAAACAGTGTGAGTGTTGGGGCATGCCCCTGGCTATCGGTAAATCAAAAATGTAAAAATTGGTTTGCTTAATATAAGACATTTGAAAGGATTTCTACATTTACTTTTACTTTTTATACTTAAATGTAAGTATTCTTTATAGCGATTACATGTACTTTTAATACTTAAGTATATTTAAAACCAAATAATTTTATACTTTTACTCAGGAAGGTTTTTACTGGGTGTCATTTTCTATTAAGGTATCTTTACTTTTACTGAAGTATGACAATTGGCTACTTTTTCCGGGTGGACACTTCTCCCTGTCACAGATGCCATGGTTGCACTTAGTTTGAAGATGTAATCCGGAGACAGGTGTTTTCTCCATCTCCTAAGCTACCATGGTCTAATTCCACTTTCAAAACTCTACTATGCAATATATATATTTTTGAAAGCTGCGTTAGACCGTGATTACCTACACATACTGACCAGCTCAAAAAGACAGTGTTTCATATGTCTGCTTCATATGATGTGTTGCACCTGCAATATGCAGAACAATACGTTCTGCAGCGCTGGACAGATAAAGTACTAATAGCCTGCTAGAAAGCTTTTGAGAGACGGCGAGGAGCACAAGGTTACGAGGAGGAGGAAACAGTACCAGCTAGCCAGAGCTAGAGCTAATGAAACCGAGAGAAAGAGAAAATAGTAAAATACAGTAGGCTACGACAACAACAGGAGGGTATTCATAATCATAAGAGGAGGAGGAAACAGATCTAGCTAGAGCCAGAGCTAATGAAACAGAGAGAGGAGAGATGATAGTATACAACAACAAGATGGTATATTCCGTAGTAATAAGATAGCAGGAGGTTCAAATGAGGAGGAAGAGAAGGAGAAACATAATTAGTCCAAACAAATGATTCAGAGAGAGAGAGATATAGTGACAGTGAAATACCTCTACATTACAATAGGAAGCTATCCTAACAATTCATAACCATATCCAACAAAGGTTACCCTCCTCTGTTTTCATGCAATCACCATTTGGCCTCAATTTCTACCGGAATGAAGTCTTAATAAGGAATAGCTTTTTTCTCCCCACTGGGGTTTAGATGAGGTCGTTAAAGGAAAGGTTCACCCATTTTGAATGTTATATTGTTTTTGTGCATCTGTCTATTCCCTGGGTCATTTCATGTTTTCATGTGTTATTGGCAATCAAGCAGGCATGACGTAGCACTGTGATAAAGTCGCTCTCACTAACCAGGAAATTAATAGGAATACGACATTTAAATTGCCAAAACATCTATAGTGTCAGATTTTAATACTGGCCATTGATCATATTTTTGCGATATTCCTACCTTGAGAAATGTGTAATTTAATGGAGGGTCTAACACTTCAAATTTGTCTGCCTCTTTAGTCTAGGTGCATTGCATGGTGCCGTTGCCAGAGATATTATAGAAAGGAGATAGGAATCCAATGAATGAAGGAACGTATGTTGTCCCACCCAGCAGACTGTCGACCAATCCCTAATGTTTTTGAGCTTGCGCCCAATAGACCCCCATTCACTCTTTGAAGGAGAGCACAAAAGTATATCTGCAGTTGCGAATGTTAGACTCCTCTCTGTGAGGCACATCAATCTACAGGTTGAACATGGTGCGATTGTAGACTAATAAATTGATAGTTAGTGCAGTTTGTTTAGGTAGTTTTACAGCTATCTATGTTACATGTTGATATTGTATTTGGTATTATTGTGTGCAGCTATGTTTGCTAGCCAAACCAAAAAGACAGCATTGCATTGTGGATTTTGTAGTTGACTTGAGCTGCAACAGATTTCCACAAACTTTTTTTTGTAACCAATATTATTATGACACCAAAATTGTAAATTTGTTCACAAAACATATTCTCACATATTAGTGTTTTTGTAAATTTACACTGTAAATTAAATGAATGATTGGTTTTGGGTGGATTTTTCCTTTAAGAGTGTGACCCGATGACCTCGTCGCTCATTGAGGCTGGGGATGGTTCTCATCCCTGAGCATCGAGCATGTGGTGTATGCCTGAGTACCAAATGGCAACCTATTCCCTATGTAGTGCAGTACTTTTTAACCAGGGTCCCTATTTAGAGAATAGTGTGCCATTTGAGACAGAGCAGAGTGGGCCTCTACTCACACCACCACTAAACGGTTAAACTGTCCCAAATGTGTCATGAAAGTCATTAATGTGTTAATGATCTCACACCTTGTCCCGAGAGTGACAGGACTTACCCCCTTTGCTTCCTCCCCCACACTCGTCCGATGCCCTCCTCGCACACCCTCCTACCGGATGGATGTGGGGGAAATGGTGTGGAAAACAGGGATGAGAGAGGCATGTCCCACAGTGTCTATCAACCCTAATGGCGTGTGTGTGTTCATGTGTGGAAGTGACCTCCTGTGAAACGTTATTTCTGTGCCCCTCACCGTTGTATAATCACCAATAGATGTCTATGCCACAAGTTTACTCTGTTCCATCTTGCCACATCGGCTCCTGCAACACCCTCTACTGCTCATCCTGTGTCTCCTTGATCTGCCGCCACTCCCCCAGTTCTCTCTCTCTCTTTCTCTTCTCTCTGTCTGTGGGCAGAGACAGGTGTGCTCGAGTCAGAGCAGCCCCCACCAGCTGCAACCTGTTCCATAATCAAGACCTCTACAAATGCTCAGCCCTGCCACTTCCATGCTGCCAGATTGTAATCTCTGCTCAGTCAGTCTACGTTTCTAGCCTTTTGTTACTATTCAGATCCTGTTGTGCCTGTTTTCCTTGCCTGACGCTGTTTTCCTCTCCACTACAGTTCTGCCCGCTCTGACTCTGGTCTGACTCCAGTCCCACGTCTCGTCATCCTGCTACTCTGTCCTGGTTTCCCCACTCTACTACGCCCTTGGATTCCCCTCCGGACCTGCTTAACCTGTCTCAACCCCTCTCACTCCGGCCTCAGCACCTGGTTTCCAGGAACCCACCCGAGCTTCCCCTGACCTGCACTCCATCTCCCCTGTCTTTCAATAAATACATTGGTTATTTCCTCCCAGTCTCCTTGTCAGAGTCTGCTCTTGGGTTCTCCTGTTCCACTCAGCGTAACACATCTGACTGAGCAATCTACTGTCTCATCAGCGCAACCAGGCAAATTATGAATTTGATCTCCACTATAAAAAGCATCTAGACATTATCTTACATTTCTTTTAGACTAACATTTAGTTTTCAACTGCGGAGATTTGTATAAACCTTGCTGTCTGTCTCGCCGACATTTGCAACATTGTTCGATCTCCAGCTGTCCCATAGTAATGAACATGTCAGGAGTTGAGACAAGAAGGACAGGCAGCATTTTTAAGCCAGTCTAAATCATGAATCAGCTTGCATAGTTTATGATAAACAGTGCATTTGGAAAGTATTCAGACCTCTGACTTTATCCAAATAGCTTTTTTTTTACGTTACAGCCTTATTCAAAAATTGATGAAATAAAACATTTTCCTTATCAATCTACACACAATATCCAATGATAAAGCAAAAACGGGTTAGGCTTTTTTTGCTAATGTATGTAAAAAAACAAACTTTTACATAAGTAATCAGACCCTTTGGTATGAGACTCGAAATTGAGCTCAGGTGCATCCTGTTTCCATTGATCATCCTTGATGTTTATACAACTTGATTGGATTCCACCTGTGGTAAATTCAATTGATTGGACATGATTTGGAAGGGCACACACCAGTCTATATAAGGTCACACAGTTGACAGAGCATGCCAGTGCAAAAACCAAGCCATGAGGTCGAAGGAATTGTCCGTAGAGCTCCGAGACAGGATTGTGTCGAGGCATGGATCTTGGGAAGAGTACCAAATAATTTGTGCAGAATTTAACCTCTTGAAACTAGGGGGCACTATTTTCATTTTTGGAAAAATAACGTTCCCAAAGTACACCGCCTATTTCTCAGGACCAGATGCTAGAATATGCGTATAATTGACAGCTTAGGATAGAAAACACTCTAAAGTTTCCAAAACTGTCAAAATATTGTCTGTGAGTATAACAGAACTGATATTGCAGGTGAAAGCCTAAGAAAAATCCAATCAGGAAGTGACTCATGTTTTGAAACCGTTGTCTTCCTATGCACCCCTATTGGCCACTGAAAGGGATATCAACCAGATTCCTTTTTCTACGTATTCCCTAAGGTGTTTACAGCATTGTGACGTAGTTTCACGCCTTTATGTTGAAGAATAAGCTTAAACGACTACATTGCGTAAGTGGCCAGCTGAGGGCTCTCAGAGTGATTATTGCGTAAAGGACAGAGGTAGTCATTTTTCCTCTCGCTCCTACTGAAAAGCCAATTGTCTCGGTTGATATATTATCGAATAGATATTTGAAAAACACCTTGAGGATTGATTATAAAAAACGTTTGCCATGTTTCTGTCGATATTATGGATATAATTGGCGTGACTGGATTTCTCAACATAAAGTGACAAACAAACAGAGAAATTTTGGGTATAAAAATAATCTTTATTGAACAAAAATAACATTTGCTGTCTAACTGGGAGTCTCGTCAGTGAAAACATCCGAAGATAATCAAAGGTAAACGGTTAATTTGATTGCGTTTCTGATTTTCGTGACCAAGCTTCCTGCTGCTAGCTGGACATAATGCTATGCTAGGCTATCGATAAACTTACACAAACGCTTGTCTTGCTTTGCTGTAAAGCATAATTTCAAAATCTGAGATGACAGGGTGATTAACAAAAGGCTAAGCTGTGTTTCACTATATTTCACTTGTGATTTCATGAATATGAATATTTTCTAGTAATATTTTTTGACCATTGCGCTATGCTAATTAGTGTAGTTGATGACAATTCTCCCACATCCGGGATGGGTAGTAAGGTCCCCAAGAACACAGTGACCTACTGTCATGTATTGTCATGTTGTGTCTTTCTGTCCTTTCCTTTCACCCTGTCTCCCTCTGCTGGTCGTCTTAGGTTACCTTTTCTCCCCCGCTTTCCCCCAGCTGTTCCTTGTCTCCTCTTGACTACCTCGTCACCCCTTCTCCCACCTGTTCCCCTTTTCCCTCTGATTAGTCCCCTATATCTCTCTCTGTTTTTGTTCCTGTCCTTGTCGGATTCTTGTTTGTTGTGTTTCATGCCTGAGCCAGACTATCGTCATGTTTGCTGTAACCTTGTCCTGTCCTGTCGGAATCTGCCGGTCTATCTGAGCCTACCACAGTTTGGTTATTAAAGAAGCTCTGTTTAAGTTAGTTCGCTTTTGGGTCCTCATTCACTCACCGTAACAGAAGAATCCGACCAAGAATGGACCCAGCGACTTCGGATCCTCTCCACTCAGCCGTCGAGATCCAGGGAGCGATGCTAGGCAGACACGAGCAGGAATTGTCTGCTGCTCGACATGCCGTTGAGACCCTGGCCACCCAAGTCTCCAACCTCACAGAACAGGTTCACCATCTCCGCCTCGATCCACCGGCCACTTCCAGGGCTTTCGAATCTCCGGAGCCCAGAATCAATAACCCGCCGTGTTACTCTGGGGAGCCCACTGAATGCCGCCCGTTCCTCACCCAGTGTGATATTGTGTTTTCTCTCCAGCCCAACACTTACTCCAGGAGCACTGCTCGTGTCGCCTACGTCATATCTCTCCTTATTGGACGGGCTCGTGAGTGGGGCACGGCAATCTGGGAGGCAAGGGCTGAGTGTACTAACCAGTATCAGGACTTTAAGGAGGAGATGATACGGGTTTTTGATCGATCTGTTTTTGGGGAGGAGGCTTCCAGGGCCCTGTCTTCCCTATGTCAAGGTAATCGATCCATAACAGACTACTCTATTGAGTTTCGCACTCTTGCTGCCTCCAGTGGCTGGAACGAGCCGGCCTTGCTCGCTCGTCTTCTGGAGGGTCTCCGCGCAGAGGTAAAGGATGAGATTCTCTCCCGGGAGGTTCCTTCCAGCGTGGATTCCTTGATTGAACTCGCTATTCGCATTGAGCGACGGGTTGATCTTCACCGTCACCGAGCTCGTGGAAAGGAGCTCGCGCTCTCCGTCGCCCCCCTCTCCGCATCACTACCATCTTCCTCTGCCGGCTCGGGAGCTGAGCCTATGCAGCTGGGAGGTATCCGCATCTCGACTAAGGAGAGGGAACGGAGAATCACCAACCGCCTCTGTCTCTATTGCGGTTCTGCTGGTCATTTTGTCACTTCATGTCCAGTAAAAGCCAGAGCTCATCAGTAAGCGGAGGGCTACTGGTGAGCGCTACTACTCCTGTCTCTCCTTCAAGATCCTGCACTACCTTGTCGGTCCATCTACGCTGGACCGGTTCGTCAGCTTCCTGCAGTGCCTTAATAGACTCTGGGGCGGAGGGCTGTTTTATGGACGAGACCTGGGCTCGGGAACATGACATTCCTCTCAGACAGTTAAGGGAGTCCACGGCCTTGTTCGCCCTGGATGGTAGTCCTCTCCCCAGGATTCAGCGTGAGACGCTACCTTTAACCCTCACTGTTTCTGGTAATCATAGCGAAACCATTTCTTTTTTGATTTTTCGTTCACCTTTTACACCTGTTGTTTTGGGCCATCCCTGGCTAGTTTGTCATAATCCTTCCATTAATTGGTCTAGTAATTCTATCCTCTCCTGGAACGTCTCTTGTCATGTGAAATGTTTAATGTCTGCTATCCCTCCTGTTTCCTCTGTCTCTTCTTCACAGGAGGAGCCTGGTGATTTGACAGGGGTGCCGGAGGAATATCACGATCTGCGCACGGTGTTCAGTCGGTCCAGGGCCACCTCTCTTCCTCCACACCGGTCGTATGATTGTAGTATTGATCTCCTTCCGGGAACCACTCCCCCCCGGGGTAGACTATACTCTCTGTCGGCTCCCGAACGTAAGGCTCTCGAGGATTATTTGTCTGTAGCTCTTGACGCCGGTACCATAGTCCCCTCCTCCTCTCCCGCCGGAGCGGGGTTTTTTTTTGTCAAGAAGAAGGACGGGTCTCTGCGCCCCTGCATAGATTATCGAGGGCTGAATGACATAACAGTTAAGAATCGTTATCCGCTTCCTCTTATGTCTTCAGCCTTCGAGATCCTGCAGGGAGCCAGGTTTTTCACTAAGTTGGACCTTCGTAACGCTTACCATCTCGTGCGCATCAGGGAGGGGGACGAGTGGAAGACGGCGTTTAACACTCCGTTAGGGCACTTTGAATACCGGGTTCTTCCTTTCGGCCTCGCTAACGCTCCAGCTGTCTTTCAGGCATTAGTCAATGATGTCCTGAGAGACATGCTGAACATCTTTGTTTTCGTTTACCTTGACGATATCCTGATTTTTTCACCGTCACTCCAGATTCATCTTCAGCACGTTCGACGTGTCCTCCAGCGCCTTTTAGAGAATTGCCTTTTTGTGAAGGCTGAGAAGTGCACTTTTCATGCCTCCTCCGTCACATTTCTCGGTTCTGTTATTTCCGCTGAAGGCATTAAGATGGATCCCGCTAAGGTCCAAGCTGTCATTGATTGGCCCGCCCCTAAGTCACGCGTCGAGCTGCAGCGCTTTCTCGGCTTCGCGAACTTCTATCGTCGTTTCATCCGTAATTTCGGTCAGGTGGCAGCTCCTCTCACAGCCCTTACTTCTGTCAAGACGTGCTTTAAGTGGTCCGTTTCCGCCCAGGGAGCTTTTGATCTCCTCAAGAATCGTTTTACATCCGCTCCTATCCTTGTTACACCTGACGTCTCTAGACAGTTCGTTGTCGAGGTTGACGCGTCAGAGGTGGGCGTGGGAGCCATTCTTTCTCAGCGCTCCCTCTCTGACGACAAGGTCCACCCATGCGCGTATTTTTCTCATCGCCTGTCGCCGTCGGAACGTAACTATGATGTGGGAAACCGCGAACTGCTCGCCATCCGGTTAGCCCTAGGCGAATGGCGACAGTGGTTGGAGGGGGCGACCGTTCCTTTTGTCGTTTGGACTGACCATAGGAACCTTGAGTACATCCGTTCTGCCAAACGACTTAATGCGCGTCAGGCGCGTTGGGCGGTGTTTTTCGCTCGTTTCGAGTTCGTGATTTCTTATCGTCCGGGCTCTAAGAACACCAAGCCTGATGCGTTATCTCGTCTCTTCAGTTCTTCAGTAGCCTCCACTGACCCCGAGGGGATTCTCCCTGAGGGGCGTGTTGTCGGGTTGACTGTCTGGGGAATTGAGAGGCAGGTAAAGCAAGCGCTCACTCACACTCCGTCGCCGCGCGCTTGTCCTAGGAACCTTCTTTTCGTTTCCGTTCCTACTCGTCTGGCCGTTCTTCAGTGGGCTCACTCTGCCAAGTTAGCCGGCCACCCTGGCGTTCGGGGTACGCTTGCTTCCATTCGCCAGCGTTTTTGGTGGCCCACCCGGGAGCATGACACGCGTCGTTTCGTGGCTGCTTGTTCGGTCTGCGCGCAGACTAAGTCCGGTAACTCCCCTCCTGCCGGCCGTCTCAGGCCGCTTCCCATTCCCTCTCGACCGTGGTCTCACATCGCCTTAGATTTTGTCACCGGACTGCCTTCGTCAGCGGGGAAGACTGTTATTCTTACGGTTGTCGATAGGTTCTCTAAGGCGGCTCATTTCATTCCCCTTGCTAAGCTTCCTTCTGCTAAAGAGACGGCACAAATCATCATCGAGAATGTTTTCAGAATTCATGGCCTTCCGTCAGACGTCGTTTCGGACAGAGGTCCGCAATTCACGTCTCAATTTTGGAGGGAGTTTTGCCGTTTGATTGGGGCTTCCGTCAGTCTCTCTTCCGGCTTTCACCCCCAGTCTAACGGTCAAGCAGAACGGGCCAATCAGACTATTGGTCGCATCTTACGCAGTCTTTCTTTTCGCAACCCTGCGTCTTGGTCAGAACAGCTCCCCTGGGCAGAATACGCCCACAACTCGCTTCCTTCGTCTGCGACCGGGCTATCTCCTTTTCAGAGTAGCCTCGGGTACCAGCCTCCGCTGTTCTCATCTCAGTTCGCCGAGTCCAGCGTCCCCTCCGCTCAGGCTTTTGTCCAACGTTGCGAGCGCACCTGGAAGAGGGTCAGGTCTGCACTTTGCCGTTATAGGACGCAGACTGTGAGGGCTGCTAATAAGCGTAGAACTAAGAGTCCTAGATATTGTCGCGGTCAGAGAGTTTGGCTCTCCACTCAGAACCTTCCCCTTAAGACGGCTTCTCGCAAGTTGACCCCGCGGTTCATTGGTCCGTTCCGTATTTCTCGGGTCATTAATCCTGTCGCAGTTCGACTTCTTCTTCCGCGATACCTTCGTCGCGTCCACCCGGTCTTCCATGTCTCCTGTATTAAGCCCGTTCTTCGCTCCCCCGCTCGTCTTCCCCCCCCCCCCCCCATCCTTGTCGAGGGCGCACCCATCTACAGGGTCCGCAGGATTTTGGACATGCGTCCTCGGGGCCGTGGTCACCAGTACCTCGTTGATTGGGAGGGGTACGGTCCTGAGGAGAGGAGTTGGGTTCCCTCTCGGGACGTGCTGGACCGTGCGCTGATCGAGGATTTCCTCCGTTGCCGCCAGGTTTCCTCCTCGAGTGCGCCAGGAGGCGCTCGGTGAGTGGGGGGGTACTGTCATGTATTGTCATGTTGTGTCTTTCTGTCCTTTCCTTTCACCCTGTCTCCCTCTGCTGGTCGTCTTAGGTTACCTTTTCTCCCCCGCTTTCCCCCAGCTGTTCCTTGTCTCCTCTTGACTACCTCGTCACCCCTTCTCCCACCTGTTCCCCTTTTCCCTCTGATTAGTCCCCTATATCTCTCTCTGTTTTTGTTCCTGTCCTTGTCGGATTCTTGTTTGTTGTGTTTCATGCCTGAGCCAGACTATCGTCATGTTTGCTGTAACCTTGTCCTGTCCTGTCGGAATCTGCCGGTCTATCTGAGCCTACCACAGTTTGGTTATTAAAGAAGCTCTGTTTAAGTTAGTTCGCTTTTGGGTCCTCATTCACTCACCGTAACACCTACATCATTTTTAAATGGTTGAAGTTTGGAACCACCAAGACTCTTCTTCGAGCTGGCCGCCCGGCATAACTGAGAATTGTAGGACAAGGGCCTTGCTCAGGGAGGTGACCAAAAACGTGGCGGAGCAGTGTGGAGATTGGAGAACCTTCCAGAAGGACAACCATCTTTGCAGCACTTCACCAATCAGGCCTTAAATGGTAGAGTGGCCAGACGAAAGCCTCTCCTCAGTATTAGGCACATGACAGCCCACATTAAGTTTGCCAAAAGGCGCCTAAAGACTGTCAGACCATGAGAAGTAAGATTTTCTTGTCAGGGTTGAGGATAAAATGAATGGAGCAAAGTACAGAGATCCTTGATGAAAACTTACTCCAGAGCACTGGGGCGAAGGTTCACCTTCCAACAGGACAATGACCCTAAGCACACAGCCAAGACAATGCTGGAGTGGCTCCGGGACAAGTCTCTAAATGTCCTTGAGTGGCTCAGCCAGAGCCTGGACTTGAACCTGACCAAACATCTCTGGAGAGACCTGAAAATAGCTGTGCGGTGACGCTCCCCATCCAACTTGAGAGCTTGAGAGGATATGCAGAGAAGAATGGGAGATACTCCCCAAATACAGGTGTGCCAAGCTTGTAACGTCATACTCAAGAACACTCAAGGTTGTAATTGCTGCCAAAGGTGTTTCAACAAAGTCCTGAATAAAATATTTGAATACTTCTGTAAATGTGATATTTCAGTTTATCTTTTTAATACATTTGCAAGTATTTCTAAAAAACTGTTTTTTGCTTTGTCACTATGAGGTATTGTGTGTAGATTTATGAGGAGAAAAAAACGATTTAATCAATTTTAGAAGGCTGTAACTTAAAAAAACGTATAAAAGTTGAGGGATTTGAATACTTTAAGAATGCACTGTATTCAAAGAAATGTCAATTGAAAAAAGGTCTTTCCAGCTTCAGTTTGAAGTGATTGTTTTATCTGTGTTTTTTTATTTTATTTATCTCCTCTGAACAAGTATCCTGACGAGAGAGCACATTTTCTACGCCAGGAGAAATTGCTCCTCATTAGCTCATTGTTATGGATGTATCTAATAACAGCTACTTTGCTGTTATTCTGACTGCACTTTTAGCCATAGTTAGCTAGTGTTGGATTCTAGTTTGAAATTACTGTTATACTAGAAGTTAATGGTTACATGTATATGGTGGGGTCAATGGAGTGGGGATGAAAAGGAATGGCCTTGAAAGTTACTAAGTAATTTAAATACACCTGCGTAGATAAATAAAGGTAACATTTTACAAAAAAATGGAAAGTGGAAAAAGCAATCACTTGGTTGCAGTCACTCATAGATTTTGTTAACCATTATTTAACTAGACAAGTCAGTTCATTTCAAATTCTTATTTACAATGAAGCCTACTGGGGAACAGTGGGTTAACTGCCTTGTTCAGGGGCAGAATGATAGATTTTTATCTTGTCAGCTCAGGGATTCAATCCAGTAACCTTTCGAGCCCAACGCTCTAATCACTAGGCTACCTGAGGAATGTGGGTCGAGGTTAGGTCAGGTCACATAAAGGGAGAAGGAACAGTTTATTACCCACATCACTTAACTTCCTGCCTAGCAACAGAGATGTAGTGTTTAGAGAAAAGGAGGCGACTCCACCTAAAGGAGGGTATAAATACTTGTGCTGGTGGAAACGTCTTTGTGTTTGTAGCTGTTTGACCCAGTGGGTGAATAAACTTAGTTTGAGCTTTTCCTAGTCGTGTGTTAGGTTCTAAATAAAAAACAAACAGTTGGTGCTGTGAGCAGGGTTCACCAGGATTTACAGTCGAAATAGAGAGTTTGAATTAGTGGAGCAGGAGCTGGCACACACAAAAAACAAGGTATCAAATCTATTCAAATGTATTAATAGAGCCCTTGTTACATCAACTGAAATCTCAAAGTGCAGTACAGAAACCCAACCTAAAACCCCAAACAGCAAGCAATGGAGGTGTAGAAGCACGGTGGCTAGGAAAAACTCTCTAGAAAGGCAAAAACCTAGGAAGAAACCTAGAGAGGAACCAGGCTAAGAGTGGTGGCCAGTCCTCTTCTGGCCATGCCGGGTGGAGATTATAACAAAACATGGCCAAGATGTTCAAATGTTCATAAATGTCCAGCATGGTCAAATAATAATAATCACAGTAGTTGTCCAGGGTGCAGCAAGTCAGCACCTCAGGAGTAAATGTCAGTTGGCATTTCATAGCTGATCATTAAGAGTATCTCTACCGCTCCTGCTGTCTCTAGAGAGTTGAAAACAGCAGGTCTGGGACAGGTAGCACGTCCGGGGAACAGGTAAGGTTTCCACAGATACAGGCAGAACAGTTGAAACTGGAGCAGCAGCACGGCCAGGTGGACTGGGGACAGCAAGGAGTCATCATGCCGGGTAGTCCTGGGGCATGGTCCTAGGGCTCAGGTCCTCCGAGAGAGAGAAAGAAAGAGAGAAAGAGAATTAGAGAGAGCATACTTATATTCACACAGGACACCGGATAAGACAGGATATAACAGACTGACCCTAGCCTCCCGACACATAAACTACTCTAGCCCCCCGACACATAAACTACTGCAGCATAAATACTGGAGGCTGAGACAGGAGGGGTCAGGAGACACAGTGGCCCCATCCGATGATACCCCCGGACAGGGCCAAACAGGAAGGATATAACCCCACCCACTTTGCCAAAGCACAGCCCCCACACCACTAGAGGGATATCCTCAACCACCAACTTACCATCCTGAGACAAGGCCGAGTATAGCCCACAAAAATCTCCGCCACGGCACAACCCGGGGGGGGGGGTGCCAACCCAGACAGGAAGATCACGTCAGTGACTCAACCCACTCAAGTGACGCACCCCTCCTAGGGACGTCATGAAAGAGCACCAGTAAGCCAGTGACTCAGCCTCTGTCATAGGGTTAGAGGCAGAGAATCCCAGTGGAGAGAGGGGAACCGGCCAGGCAGAGACAGCAAGGGCGGTTCGTTGCTCCAGAGCCTTTCCGTTCACCTTCACACTCTTGGGCCAGACTACACTCAATCATATGACCCACTTAAGAGATGAGTAGGCTCAGTAGGCACAGTTCCTACACCTATTACCACACATTCTGACATCTTGGGGGAGATGAGAATCGTAGGCTGAACAATTATAGGATACGGACCTATAAAGTCTGAGTTCATTCAGCAGACCCATTGAGTAACAACCAGTCGTAAGTATATGGTGTAGGGTTGTTTTCTTTTGAGGATAGGTCCTGAATGGAGGTGTTCCTCTGCAAGATCCTTAGAAATATATGGTTTAAGGTAGTATCCAGTGGGGTAGGTTCCATTGGGATAAGTTCCGAGTGGAGCTAGTTCTCTGAGATCCATGAGTGAAACTACAATGTAGGATAAGTCCCTAGTGACGGTATTCCCCTGCGAGATCTGTAAGAGGGACGAAAGTCCCAGCAGCAGTGGCCGTGAGGCAGTAGTGTGTGTGGATGAACAATTTTGGTAGTGTGTGTTGTCAACAACAGTGATATTTGAGGCGTATCACTGGTATAAGACATTAGGTCACCCTTATTCTCAAGTAATAAATTGGCGGACACTTCAGTATTAGTTGTAATACAAGTTATCAGCTGCCGTGACCAATTATTAGGCACAAATACCATAACTACTCTCCGGGGAAGAAGGTATCACTACCTTGGAAAATAGTTAATAGAAGACGTGTATGAGAGTACTCTGGACACCATCGGGAGAGGCTTCGGAATAATAACTCTTGAAATGGCGACTGGCGGCCCCGATTCTCCCTGTAAAGGACGGCGGGGTATCCTAGTGGTTAGAGCGTTGTACTCGTAACCGAAAGGTTGCAAGATCGAATCCCTGAGCTGACAAGGTAAAAATCTGTCCTTCCCACCCCTGAAGAAGGCAGTTAACCCACTGTTCCTAGGCTGTCAATGAAAATAAGAATTTGGTCTTAACTGACTTGCCTAGTTTTCAAAAAAGGAGGGGACTACAGGAAGAAAAGTTTAGTAAAGCCATACAGGTGCTGAAAGAGGTGCACAAGCTTTCTACCAAGTCAGCTCGAATATGGAAAAGCTTAATGTACCTGCTGCCTTTGGAGGGAATGCTGCAATGCAAGCTTTTGCATCTTTGACAAAAAAAACATCAGCAAACACTTTTGAAAGCAGCGGGGCAGGAACATTTTATATAGCGGTGTCTGGCCGCTGTGGTCGATTGTAGTTCAGCGAAAGGATGGTTTCTATGTGAAGGAGGCCACGTCTCACACAAATGTATAATAGATCCCGGTGCTCAAATATCACGATGACAAATCGGCTAAATTTATGACAGGAAAAAGTATTACATTCAGCAAGGTATCAGGCGCTGAATCGACTGCCCCTGATATGACTACTACCCATGTCATGGACATTAAGACCAGTAACACGATATTGTTACATGGCGACAAGTGTGGAACCAATGCTGGGGTTGGAAGAATCTATGCGATATGCCAGGGGAATGAATTCTAAAAGGTAACAAGTTAGAATTGGCATGGCCAAACACTACTTGCAAACTCAGAATACCTTGGGAGGGAGGGTTAATCTCATTACATGTTACTGTCTTAATCTGAAATAAATGTACAGAATTGACTAAAGGGAGTTGATATTGTGAGTAATTGTTAGTAGAGTTTTAAAAAAGCTTTTATGTCAAGCGACAGCATTGGGATTACCAAACCTAAAATTACCTTAAAATGTTAATTCATGAACATGAAGGACATGGTAGTATGGTGGTTACGTAAAATCATGTGGAAAAGAGAGACCAGTCATACACGGGAGGAAATCCGGGAGTAAATGCCGCCATGTCTACAAGGATACATAAAAGATTGGGATGGATTAAACTTTATCATTATCATGTTTGTTTGTAATTAAAAGTTTTGTGTTGCTGATTAAGATGTAGCATTGTGAATACTAATGAAATGTACACTTTCTCTTCCAGAAGAGGATGGGGTGTCCTTATCTCTCTCTTTGAAATGTTTCCCGAGACTGATGTCTTGGGAGAGCAGTTAATGAAATTCTGCAGTTCTATAAAGTAGAAAGGTTTCCGGGTCCGGCAGTAAAGGGAGCTCCAAGATAAGTAAGGCTTGGCCATTTGTGTGTTTTTGCCCTATGTTTTACCACACATGCATACAAACCCACTGGTTATGGATATTTGTTAATGGTGTTAATACCATGTTTGATTTATTGTGTGGGGTGTTTCATTTGGTTGTAGACAGGGTACACCCCGAATGATGGAAATGTTTGAAATGTTTTTAAATGGTTTCTGAATTACATGGAAGTTAAGTGTTACAGGGAAGCTAAGTGTTAGCTTGCCAGTATGAGTATAAGCCAATTTGGAAAACAGTATGCTTTTTTTATTTTTTTATTTAAATTTTTTTTACCCCTTTTTCTCCCCAATTTCGTGGTATCCAATTGTTGTAGTACTACTATCTTGTCCCATCGCTACAACTCCCGTACGGGCTCGGGAGAGATGAAGGTTGAAAGTCATGCGTCCTCCGATACACAACCCAACCAGCCGCACTGCTTCTTAACACAGCGCACATCCACCCGGAAGCCAGCCGCACCAATGTGTACACCGTGCACCTGGCAACCTTGGTTAGCGCGCACTGCGCCCGGCCCGCCACAGGAGTCGCTGGTGCGCGATGAGACAAGGACATCCCTACCGACCAAGCCCTCCCTAACCCGGACGACGCTAGGCCAATTGTGCGTCGCCCCACGGACCTCCCGGTCGCGGCCGGTTACGACAGAGCCTGGGCGCGAACCCAGGGACTCTGATGGCACAGCTGGCGCTGCAGTACAGCACCCTTAACCACTGCGCCACCCGGGGAGGCCAGTTGGTATGCTTTTTGACATTTGTCTTAGGAATTTTGTATTATGAAAATTGGGAAGGTAATAATTTGTCATACGGTGAATAGTTGTTTGGATTTTCTGATTCAGAAATGCCTTAAACTCTAGTTTTGGTCTGTCCTCTCTCAAAGATATGGTGATAGTGACTACCGATGGTATCTATATGCATGGAAGGAATAATACGACAAGAACAGTGACCCCCCAACCGGCTGAAAACGGCGAAAATAGTATTCACCAAGGCCTTGTCCTGCACCAATTCTACTGAGACCTGAGTCCGAGCCAGCAACCTGTGTACAAGCAGCAGGAGTGCGGCATGAGTCCTGAGACGATGCATGTGGGGTGAGCATGGAGAGAGATCACATCCAAACTTATTTTGTGTTACTGGTGGGAAAATGGACCAGGCAGAAAGGTGGAACAGAATGGGTTGCATTGAGATACCAATCTGTCGTTAACATGCCACTCGCAACAGCAAAACAGGGACAAACGGGGGCCTTGATGGGAAAAGTTAATGCTGGTAATATAAGTATTGCATACTGTCTATATACTTTCCCATGTCTATAAATGTACATACTAACAGTGTCTGTGTTTTCTAAGTTGAGGGTCTCGAATTCTAATAATAGACTCAACGTGAAGCAATAAAGTTGGTCATTCTAAATTTGAGTTGGATGATGTATCAAGTGTTTTAATCATGATTCAGAAAGGAGAGAAAGAGAGAGCACTGCCCCTATGCTGTGAGGAGAGGTCAAAGAGAGGGGAGGGTGGACTGCTCGAAGCTATTGAGTCTAGGGATGGTTGCCTCCCAGGAAACCTTATATTTTTGTGTCCTCCTAGAGGGAGGTTATTAGAGAACCCAGTAGATGAGACTTTGGGCTGGCCATGATGGGGACATTGATAGAAGGGGTTTAGTTTTACCATGTCATCAGAATCTTAATGTTAAAGCGCATGAATACATATGGCTTTCTGGATGACACAGTACAATGAATTACATACAAGGCTCAAAGTCTGTGTCTTGCTTTGACAGCCGAGGATGGAAACTAGCATCCCATTGGCATATAACAGAACGGATTGACGGTTCTTGCCCCAATCTCATTCTCATCAAGGGTGGTATGAAATTATTAAACATGTATTTTCTCTCTTCCTTGTTCAAGTCAATATGTTTTCTAGGTGTCGTGGAACATGAGCGTAATCATTGTTCCAGAGAAGGGATTGTTGGAAATTGACTAATTGACTTGAGCATGTATCAGTATTATTTTATAACTATATACTGTAGGTGGACTAGCTGTAGTGACTAACGTGTTATGGGTTAGATGGAATGATTTATGTGAAAATGTATTTGTGGCCAGAGGCAAAGTACATAGGGGGCCTGTGTTTGAGACAGAAATGTTTGCATAAGGGTGTTAGTTGATCAATCTAGCAGGATCGATATCGGTGTATTCTATGGAGTCCCCAAAACGAAGGAGTTAATGTTACAGGGAATTGGGAGAGCAGAATAGAATGTCGGAAATGTGGTCGGACGTCGGAGATGTGTGTGGCTCACAAATTAAGGAAGTGGGTATTAGAGTCTCTGGGGAACGATACCACTCCTCTATGTATAGTGATATAAAGGATAGCTCGTAGGAGAGGAAGGACAGCTGTACATAATATAGAGACTACTATGAAGTAAAATTGAACATCACATATGTTCAAACACCAGTCTCAATGTCAATAGTGAAGAGGTGACTCTGGGATGATGGCCTTCTAGGCAGAGTTCCTCTGTCCAGAGTCTGTGTTCTTTTGCCCATCTTAATCTTTTCTTTTTATTGGCCAGTCTGAGATATGGCTTTTTCTTTGCAACTCTGCCTAGAAGGCCAGCATCCCAGAGTCGCCTCTTCACTGTTGACGTTGAGACTGGTGTTTTGTGGGTACTATTTAATGAAGCTGCCAGTTGAGGACTTGTGCGGCTTCTGTTTCTCAAACTCGACACTCTAATGTACTTGTCCTCTTGCTCAGCTGCCTAGTAAGCAAGGGATAAGAACGTTGCCAGCCAGTATGGCAATGGAACATTTCAAACGAATGACTGGTTCGAGTTCATAGATACAGAACAAAAAGACTGAACAACCAGCCGGCTTTGGAAGCAACCTTAGATTTGTGTCGGGACTATATCTTGTGGAAGGATGAAATAGTATGAATACATTTTTTTATTTTTTTATGTCAATCATTATTTGAACATGTTGGTTGGTCTCGAAGCCTGTGTTTGGAGGATATATTAGCATAGTTTGCTCGACTTTGTCTTGAGCCTAACTACACTGTGCCAATATTTAGTCTCTGCATTATCACTTAACTGAATGGAGAAAAGGGGAAGAAAAGGGAGAGGTGGAGGAAGGGGGTTGTAATGTAGCTCAACACCAGCACCACTCTCTCTCTCTCTCTAGCTGTATAATTTATTCAGGTTGTTAAGGGGCCATTCCCTCAGCCCCAGTTGAAGGGGTTGGGAAGCATTTTTGTCCTTGTCAGGATTCATCCTGACAATTTGGCTGTGGATTTGCATCACTGTGCAAATTAGGTTGTTGTAACAGTGACACTGTAGTGGTCTCTGTATACATGGCCCTTCACTGAACCTCTGTACCGCTCTGCTCTGTCTTGGCCTGAATAGGAGGCAAACTTGACAGTTCTGCTCATCTCTCTCGCTGCTTAAAATGCTCAGATTTATTTAGCCTGGTCTCAGATCTGTTTGTACTTTCTTTCCAACTCTTTTGGTCAATGCTAAACCATAGGAGTTGACAAAACGCCACAAACAGATCTGGGACCAAGGTAATGGAGTTAGGCTAAGCCCTCCTGAACCCAGCCCAGTGCTCCAGAGTGAATATGAAAAGGGGCATGGAGGGCATGGTGATAGCTGGTTGGCATAAGCTCAGAGCTGTAGACAGAGGGAGGCCCTGGGGGGGGGGGGGGGGGTCATAGACTCCTGTTTATCAGTGTTCTCTCAGGCTGGGGATGTGTCTATGAAACCTGGCATGGTACAGGGTCAACTACGTCGCAAATGGCACCCTATTCCCTATATAGTGCACTGTTTGACCAAGGCCCGTAGGGCTATGTAGGGAATAGGGTGTCATTTGGAATGCATTCCTAGACTGTCTTTGTAGTTTATACAGGAGGCTATGTTATTAGACTATATCCGGGGGATGTGTCCTAGCACAGATACTAAGGGCTGGTATCCCTTACAGATTAATTTATCTCCAAACTCTTTGCTAACCAACACAACCAACAAGTCAATAGACCCCAAGCACAACAAAGGAGAAAATATACAGCATGCTTTTAATTCCCTGACTGTGCTTAATCTTTGTCTTGGAAGCCAGTATGTGGGTTAGTTAGGCCTTCTACCCATCTAGTAGCCAGTGGAACAGACTCTTTCACAGGCATGGCAGACTAGACAGCCCTGCCTGAAAGTAAGAGAACCTATGATTGGGGAAACAGTCAAGAAAGACAAAATACAGAAGCAAAGCGAGAATGGGTTTAAGAGGGCTCCAGCGAGCTGGGATGAGAGCCACGAGATCACAGTTGAAGGAGGTGGGAAGTGGGCTGCATAAGGATATAGTATACCACCCACACAGAGACAGACACACACACACACACACACACACACACGGGCATGCCTCATTGATCCATCACATCAACAAGCAACACCTCGCTCCCACCCTCCTCCTTCGCTCATCCACCTCTCCGCCCCGCATTTACTACTTGTCCTGCACAAGTGCACCAGATTTAGTACTTCTCTCACCACTACTGTATGAGGAGAGAGAAGGGGGGGAGAAAGAGTAGAGCGAGTGAGATACAGAGAGAGAGAGTGAGACAAAGAGAGAGAGAGAGATGAAGAGAAAGATGAAAAATATGAAGAGATGAGGGGTTGAGATTCCAGCGTGCATATATTTTAGTATCTACCTCCATTGGCTGTTGGAGTTTTACTGTAGTTGCATCGTGCTTGCAGTGTGTGTGTGTGTATATCTTATCCCATTAGTGTGCAATTGCCAGAGACTAACGCACTGCAAACTGGTTTGGCCAAACATGAACTGACACTCCATTCTGCTCCTGTAAAAGCACCCCTAGACACACACTCTCCGCTGACCAGGCACAAACATTACACACACATGTATGTTTTACTATCCCTGTGGGGACCAAATAACTGTAAAAAAAAAAAAAGTAAAAATCATATTTTCCCTAACCCTAACCCTAATTCCTAAGCCAAAAATGTACTTTTTCCTTGTGGGGACCCGTGAAATGTCCCCACTTATCCTAATTTTCCGTGTGAGGACTTCTGGTCCCCAGAAAAATATACATACACACACATGTAGAACCAAGGTCACTGTGGATCAGAACAGCCAGTAAATTTGTTTAATTAGGCAAGTCGTTAATAATGAGTGTCTGCAAACGACCAAATCCCACACACATACTGCTGCTTCTCACTATAGTGTGGAGAGGAGTTAGGATAGCTCTCTGTGTTGTGCCCGCCTGCCAGAGGAACCGTAGCTAATGTGTAGATTCAGCTATATGCATGTATGCATAGTACTTTGATATTCCCTTTCCCAAGGTAAAACATTTGTATGACTTGAATGATTTTCCTTCATGAAATCTACTTATGATCTATGAAGGCTAACGGTAGAAAAGGTGAAGGGACTGAGCAAAAAGTCAAGTAAACTGAAATGAAATATAACAACATATGCAGGAACAGAGACAGAGGAGCATGAGTAGAATTCCAATCACCATAAATAGACATTCCAGTTGGAGCCTATACACAGACAGAGCACACAGCTCACAGCTTCAGCTTTCTGATCAGCCAGTCATCTAGCATTGTAATTAGACATGAGTAACGAGCTCAACAGTAATTAACCTTATACACAAACTAAACTGGGAGGGAGGGAGAGAGGGAGAGAGAACTTAATATTGTTGGGGCAGTGGGGAAACTTTTCATGCAATTAGAAAGTAATTCCAATTAGAGGAGGCTGGAAGAGAAGACCATCTGATCTAACAACGGGTTTATGGTCGAGAGAGAGCAGTCAGACCCTTCCTCTACGACCCTCTCATCCCTCCATCTCACCATAATTTCCACCAAGCAATTTAACAAGCTAGTAGCCATCTCATCTTGACATCACAGAAGGGTTTTTGGCCTGGTGTTTTCAGCAGGTCAGGGAGAGATCAACAGTAATTACAACACAAATCAAGCAAATAAAGCAAATAAACCATTAATAAATCCTAATATCCATAAACATAGTGCCGTAGAAGACAGTGTAAGTGTAATATAGCAGAATGTGCATGGTGGTACACAGACACAAATATGTTAGGTTAGTGACACAGTTGCACACTGGTACACAACAAGAATCGACTTTCACAGTGGTGTAAAAACACACAAAGCCATGTCACAGCGGGAGATATAGATTTTCTCTACTCAGGTCTACTGAGCTGAGAGGCTGAAGCTGCTTCCCTCGGGGGGAGAGCTGTGTGTGTGTGAGAGAGAGAGAGATAAATAAGATGGAGTATGAGAGAGTATGAGTAAGAAAGAGAAAGCATGTAAAAAAAGAGTTGGAGAAATTGAGAATGTAAGACAGGGAGAGCATAGGAGAGAAAGCTCAGAGAAATGACAGTGATTGAGTATAATCATTGTATAAACAGAGAATAAAATCAGTTGGAACACCAGCAACAATGGGACAAGAAAATACATGGATTTTACAGAACACCAGCAGTCTCTTGCAACTCATCTGCAATCGTTTCTTACCACATGTTTGGGTAAACCCATGAGTTTGAAAAAGCAAGACTAGAACAGCAACGAGACAAGAAAAGACATTAGGATGGTGAAAAGTTGGACAGATGTCTAAGGAGATACACACTGAGTGTACCAAACATTAGGAACACCTTCTTAGTATTGAGTCTTTTTGCGCTCAAAACAGCCTCAATTCGTCGGGCATGGACTCTACAAGGTGTCGAAAGAATTCCACAGGGATGCCCGCTGACTCCAGCAGCATACAACAGCAGCAACACTCGTTAGCAGCATACAACACTAGTTAGCAGCATTCCACCGTGCATCCCACTGCTGGCTTGCCTCAGAAGCTACGTAGGGTTGGTCCTAGGTCGTCCCTGGATGCACTGTTTCCTCTGGACTTAAAAATATCCCAACACCCCAGGGCAGTGATTGGGGACATTGCCCTGTGTAGGGTGCCGTCTTTTGGATGGGACGTTAAACAGGTGTCCTGACTCTCTGTGGTCATTAAAGATCCCATGGCACTTATTGTAAGAGTAGTAGCTCGTTTCCCAATCTGGCCCTCATACCATCATGGTCATCTAATCATCCCTGGCTTCTCCCCTGTAACTATTCACCAGGTCATAGCTGTAAATGAGAATTTTAAAAAATTTAATTATTTCACCTTTATTTAACCAGGTAGGCTAGTTGAAAACAAGTTCTCATTTGCAACTGCGACCTGGCCAAGATAAAGCATAGCAATTTGACACATAAAACAGCACAGAGTTACACATGGAATAAAACAAACATACAGTCAATAATACAGTAGAACAAAAGAAAACAAAAAGTCTATATACAGTGAGTGCAAGTGAGGTAAGTTAAGGCAATAAATAGGCCATGGTGGCGAAGTAATTACAATATAGCAATTAATCACTGGAATGGTAGATGTGCAGAAGATGAATGTACAAGTAGAGATACTGGGGTGCAAAGGAGCAAGATAAATAAATACAGTATGGGGATGAGGTAGGTAGATAGAAGGGCTGTTTACAGATGGGCTATGTACAGGTGCAGTGATCTGTGAGCTGCTCTGACAGCTGGTGCTTAAAGCTAGTGAGGGAGATATGAGTCTCCAGCTTCAGAGGTTTTTGCAGTTCGTTCCAGTCATTGGCAGCAGAGAACTGGAAGGAAAGACGACCAAAGGAGGAATTGGCTTTGGGGTGACCAGTGAGATATACCTGCTGGAGAGCGTTCTACGAGTGGGTGCTGCTATGGTGACCAGTGAGCTGAGATAATGTGGGGCTCTGAAACCAGATTGCATAGCGGAGAAGGTACGGTGGGTGGCGATGGGATTCAAAATGGTCGGTAATCTGTTTGTTAACTTGGCTTTCAAAGACCTTAGAAAGACAGGGTAGGATAGATATAAGTCTGTAGCAGTTTGCGTCTAGGGTGTCACCCCCTTTCAAGAGGGGGATGACCGCGGCAACTTTCCAATCTTTGGGAATCTCAGACGATACGAAAGAGAGGTTGAACAGGCTAGTAATAGGGGTTTCAACAATTTCGTCAGATAATTTTAGAAAGAGAGGATCCAGATTGTCTAGCCCGGCTGATTTGTATGGGTCCAGATTTTGCAGCTCTTTCTGACTGGATTTGGGAGAAGGAGAAATAGTGGGGGCTTTGGCAGGTTGCTGTGGAGGGTGCCGGGCAGTTGACCGGGGTAGGGGTAGCCAGGTGGAAAGCATGGCCAGCTGTAGAGAAATGCTTACTGAAATTCTCAATTATATTGGATTTAATCGGTGGTAACAGTGATTCCTAGCCTCAGTGCAGTGGGCAGCTGGGAAGAGGTGCTCTTATTCTCCATGGACGTTACAGTGTCCCAGTGTAACCACACTGCCCTAACCCATCTGGACAAGAGGAATACCTATGTGAGAATGATGTTCATCGACTACAGCTCAGCATTTAACACCATAGTACCCTCCAAACTCGTCATCAAGCTCGAGACCCTGGGTCTCGACCCCGCCCTGTGCAACTGGGTACTGGACTTCCTGCCGCCCCCAGGTGGTGAGGGTAGGTAACAGGATCTTCACCCCGCTGATCCTCAACACTGGGGCCCCACAAGGGTGCGTTCTGAGCCCTCTCCTGTACTCCCTGTTCACCCACGACTGCGTGGCCACGCACGCCTCCAACTCAATCATCAAGTTTGCGGACGACACAACAGTGGTAGGCTTGATTACCAACAACGACGAGACGGCCTACAGGGAGGAGGTGAGGGCCCTCGGAGTGTGGTGTCAACGTCAACAAAACTAAGGAGATGATTGTGGACTTCAGGAAACAGCAGAGGGAACAGCCCCCTATCCACATCGATGGAACAGTAGTGGAGAGGGTAGTAAGTAAGTTCCTCGGCGTACACATCACAGACAAACTGAATTGGTCCACCCACACAGACAGCATCGTGAAGAAGGCGCAGCAGCGCCTCTTCAACCTCAGGAGGCTGAAGAAATTCGGCTTGTCACCAAAAGCACTCACAAACTTCTACAGATGCACAATCGAGAGCATCCTGTCGGGCTGTATCACTGCCTGGTACAGCAACTGCTCCGCCCACAACCGTAAGGCTCTCCAGAGGGTAGTGAGGTCTGCACAACGCAAAACCGGGGGCAAACTACCTGCCCTCCAGGACACCTACACCACCCGATGTCACAGGAAGGCCATAAAGATCATCAAGGACAACAACCACCCGAGCCACTGCCTGTTCACCCGCTATCATCCAGAAGGCGAGGTCAGTACAGGTGCATCAAAGCTGGGACCGAGAGACTGAAAAACAGCTTCTATCTCATGGCCATCAGACTGTTAAACAGCCACCACTACAACTCCAGCCACTTTAATAATGGGAATTGATGGGAAATTATGTAAAATATATCACTAGCCACTTTAAACAATGCTACCTAATATAATGTTTACATACCTTACATTATTCATCTCATATGTATACGTATATACACTGTACTCTATATCATCTACTGCATCTTTATGTAATACATGTATCACTAGCCACTTTAAACTATGCCACTTTGTTTACATACTCATCTCATATGTATATACTGCACTCAATACCATCTACTGTATCTTGCCTATGCCGCTCTGTACCATCACTCATTCATATATCTTTATGTACATATTCTTTATCCCCTTACACTTGTGTGTATAAGGTAGTAGTTTTGGAATTGTTAGCTAGATTACTTGTTGGTTATTACTGCATTGTCGGAACTAGAAGCACAAGTATTTCGCTACACTCGCATTAACATCTGCTAACCATGTGTATGTGACAAATAAAATGTGATTTGATTTATTGGCACTCCAAAATGTCCCAGAAACATCACAAATGGTCCTTTTGTTTGATAATGTCCTTTATATCCCCAAAGTCTGCGGCAGTGGGCACACTCTTTCATGAGCCAAGTCCTGGTTTTGAGATCATCTGCCAACAACTAATAATCTGCTCAGACCCCAAGATCTGGAGACTGGCTAGGCCACTCCAGGACCTTGAAATGCTTCTTATGAAGCCACTCCTTTGTTGCCCGGGCGGTGTGTTTGGGATCATTGTCATGCTGAAAGATCCAGCCACGTTTCATCTTCAATGCCCTTGCTGATGGAAGGAGGTTTTCACTCAAAATCTCACGATACATGGCCCCATTCATTCTTTCCTTTACACGGATCAGTCGTCCTGGTCCCTTTGCAGAAAAACAGCCCCAAAGCATGATGTTTTCAAAAAGTTATGTTGCAGTGCGTAGAAATATGTCAAACGATGTATAGAATCAATCTTTAGGATGTTTTTATCATAAATCTTCAATAATGTTCCAACCGGAGAATTCCTTTGTCTGTAGAAATGCAAAGGAAAACAAGCTAACTTTCACATGAATGCGCGTGGCCAGCTCATGGCTCTCTGGCAGACCTCTGACTCATTCCCCTCTCATTCGCCCCCACTTCATAGTAGAAGCATCAAACAAGGTTCTAAAGACTGTTGACGTCTAGTGGAAGCCTTAGGAAGTGCAATATGACCAATATCCCACTTCGATAGGCAATTAGTTGAAAACCTACAAACTTCAGATTTCCCACTTCCTGGTTGTATTTTTTTCTCAGGTTTTGGCCTGCCATATGAGTTCTGTTATACTCACAGACATCATTGAAACAGTTTTAGAAACTTCAGAGTGTTGTCTATCCAAATATACTAATAATATGCATATCTTAGCTTCTGGGACTGAGTAGCAGGCAGTTTACCCTGGGCACCTTATTCATCCAAGCTACTCAATACTGCCCCCAGCCATACCCTAGATGCAGTTGCACCCCTAAAAACAAAAAACATTTGTCATAAGAAACTAGATCCCTGGAATACAGAAAATACCCGAGCACTGAAGCAAACTTCCAGAAAATTTGAACAGAAATGGCGCAAGCCAAACTGGAATTCTTCCGAATAGCTTGGAAAGACAGTACCGTGCAGTATCAAAGAGCTGTTGCTCAATCATCACAGCTACTCGATCATCCAACTTTTCCAACTTAATTGAGGAAAATAAGAACAATCAAAAATGTATTTTTGATACTGTCGCAAAGCTGACTCAAAAGCAGCATTCCACAAGAGAGGATGGCTTTCAATTCAGCAGTGATAAACTTCTTTGAGGAAAATATCATGATCATTAGAAAGCAAATTACGAACTCTTTAAATCTATTCCTCCAAAGCTCAGTTGTCCTGAGTCTAACTCTACCAGGACCTATGATCAAGGGAGACACTCAAATTTCTAAATACTATGTCTCTTGACACATTGATGAAACTAATCATGGCCTCTAAACCTTCAAGCTGCATACTGTATCCTATTAAAACTAAACAACTGAAAGAGTTGCTTCCTGTGCTTGGCCCTCCTATGTTGAACATTGTAAACAGCTCTCTATCCACCGGAGATGTGCCAATCTTACTAAAAGTGGCAGTAATAAAGCCTCTCTTGAAAAAGCCAAACTTTGACCAAGAAAATATAAAAAACTATCGGCCTATATCAAATCTCCCATTCCTCTCAATTTTAAAAAAGGCTGTAGGGCAGCAACTCACCTCCTTCCTGAAGACAAACAATGTATACAAAACGCTTCAGTCTGGTTTTCGACCCCATCATAGCACTAAGACTGCGCTTGTGAAGGTGGTAAATTACCTTTAAATGGCGTCAGACCAAGGCTCTGCATCTGTCCTTGAGTCCCTAGACCTTAGTGCTGCTCTTGATACCAACGATCACCACATTATCTTAGAGAGATTGGAAACCCAAATTGGTGTACACGGACAAGTTCTGGCCTGATTTAGATCTTATCTGTCCGAAAGATATCAGTTTGTCTTTGTGGATGGTTTGTCCTCTGACAAATCAACTGTACATTTCGGTGGTCCCCAAGGTTCCGTTTTAGGACCACTATTGTTTTCACTATGTATTTTACCTCTTGGGGATGTCATTCGAAAACATAATGTTAACTTTCACTGCTATGCGGATTTCAATGAAACATGGTGAAGCCTCAAAATTGCCCTCGCTAGAAGCCTGTGTTTGGCTGCAAACTTTCTACTTTTAAACTCGGACAAAACAGAGATGCTTGTTCTTGGTCCCAAGAAACAAAGAGATCTTCTGTTGAATCTGACAATTAATCTTGATGGTTGTACAGCCGTCTCAAATAAAACTGTGAAGGACCTAGGCGTTACTCTGGACACTGATCTCTCTTTTGACGGACATATCAAGACTGTTTCAAGGACATATTTTTTCCATCTACGTAACATTGCTAAAATCAGAAACTTTCTTTCCAAAAATTATGCAGAAAAATGAATCCATGCTTTTGTCACTTCTAGATTAGACTACTGCAATGCTCTACTCTCCGGCTACCGGGATAAAGCACAAAATAAACTTAAGTTAGCTGCTAGTGTCATGTATTGTCATGTTGTGTCTTTCTGTCCTTTCCTTTCACCCTGTCTCCCTCTGCTGGTCGTATTAGGTTACCTTTTCTCCCCCGCTTTCCCCCAGCTGTTCCTTGTCTCCTCTTGACTACCTCGTCACCCCTTCTCCCACCTGTTCCCCTTTTCCCTCTGATTAGTCCCCTATATCTCTCTCTGTTTTTGTTCCTGTCCTTGTCGGATTCTTGTTTGTTGTGTTTCATGCCTGAGCCAGACTATCGTCATGTTTGCTGTAACCTTGTCCTGTCCTGTCGGAATCTGCCGGTCTATCTGAGCCTACCTATGTTTGGTTATTAAAGAAGCTCTGTTTAAGTTAGTTCGCTTTTGGGTCCTCATTCACTCACCGTAACAGAAGAATCCGACCAGGAATGGACCCAGCGACTTCGGATCCTCTCCACTCAGCCGTCGAGATCCAGGGAGCGATGCTAGGCAGACACGAGCAGGAATTGTCTGCTGCTCGACATGCCGTTGAGACCCTGGCCACCCAAGTCTCCAACCTCACAGAACAGGTTCACCATCTCCGCCTCGATCCACCGGCCACTTCCAGGGCTTTCGAATCTCCGGAGCCCAGAATCAATAACCCGCCGGGTTACTCTGGGGAGCCCACTGAATGCCGCTCGTTCCTCACCCAGTGTGATATTGTGTTTTCTCTCCAGCCCAACACTTACTCCAGGAGCACTGCTCGTGTCGCCTACGTCATATCTCTCCTTATTGGACGGGCTCGTGAGTGGGGCACGGCAATCTGGGAGGCAAGGGCTGAGTGTACTAACCAGTATCAGGACTTTAAGGAGGAGATGATACGGGTTTTTGATCGATCTGTTTTTGGGGAGGAGGCTTCCAGGGCCCTGTCGTCCCTATGTCAAGGTAATCAATCCATAACAGACTACTCTATTGAGTTTCGCACTCTTGCTGCCTCCAGTGGCTGGAACGAGCCGGCTTTGCTCGCTCGTTTTCTGGAGGGTCTCCGCGCAGAGGTAAAGGATGAGATTCTCTCCCGGGAGGTCCCTTCCAGCGTGGATTCCCTGATTGAACTCGCTATTCGCATTGAGCGACGGGTTGATCTTCGTCACCGAGCTCGTGGAAAGGAGCTCGCGTTCTCCGTTGCCCCCCTCTCCGCATCACTACCATCTTCCTCTGCCGGTTCGGGAGCTGAGCCTATGCAGCTGGGAGGTATCCGCATCTCGACTAAGGAGAGGGAACGGAGAATCACCAACCGCCTCTGTCTCTATTGCGGTTCTGCTGGTCATTTTGTCACTTCATGTCCAGTAAAAGCCAGAGCTCATCAGTAAGCGGAGGGCTACTGGTGAGCGCTACTACTCCTGTCTCTCCTTCAAGATCCTGCACTACCTTGTCGGTCCATCTACGCTGGACCGGTTCGTCAGCTTCCTGCAGTGCCTTAATAGACTCTGGGGCGGAGGGCTGTTTTATGGACGAGACCTGGGCTCGGGAACATGACATTCCTCTCAGACAGTTAAAGGAGCCCACGGCCTTGTTCGCCCTGGATGGTAGTCCTCTCCCCAGGATTCAGCGTGAGACGCTACCTTTAACCCTCACTGTTTCTGGTAATCATAGTGAAACCATTTCTTTTTTAATTTTTCGTTCACCTTTTACACCTGTTGTTTTGGGCCATCCCTGGCTAGTTTGTCATAATCCTTCCATTAATTGGTCTAGTAATTCTATCCTCTCCTGGAACGTCTCTTGTCATGTGAAATGTTTAATGTCTGCTATCCCTCCTGTTTCCTCTGTCTCTTCTTCACAGGAGGAGCCTGGTGATTTGACAGGGGTGCCGGAGGAATATCACGATCTGCGCACGGTGTTCAGTCGGTCCAGGGCCACCTCTCTTCCTCCACACCGGTCGTATGATTGTAGTATTGATCTCCTTCCGGGAACCACTCCCCCCCGGGGTAGACTATACTCTCTGTCGGCTCCCGAACGTAAGGCTCTCGAGGATTATTTGTCTGTAGCTCTTGACGCCGGTACCATAGTCCCCTCCTCCTCTCCCGCCGGAGCGGGGTTTTTTTTTGTCAAGAAGAAGGACGGGTCTCTGCGCCCCTGCATAGATTATCGAGGGCTGAATGACATAACAGTTAAGAATCGTTATCCGCTTCCTCTTATGTCTTCAGCCTTCGAGATCCTGCAGGGAGCCAGGTTTTTCACTAAGTTGGACCTTCGTAACGCTTACCATCTCGTGCGCATCAGGGAGGGGGACGAGTGGAAGACGGCGTTTAACACTCCGTTAGGGCACTTTGAATACCGGGTTCTTCCTTTCGGCCTCGCTAACGCTCCAGCTGTCTTTCAGGCATTAGTCAATGATGTCCTGAGAGACATGCTGAACATCTTTGTTTTCGTTTACCTTGACGATATCCTGATTTTTTCACCGTCACTCCAGATTCATCTTCAGCACGTTCGACGTGTCCTCCAGCGCCTTTTAGAGAATTGTCTTTTTGTGAAGGCTGAGAAGTGCACTTTTCATGCCTCCTCCGTCACATTTCTCGGTTCTGTTATTTCCGCTGAAGGCATTAAGATGGATCCCGCTAAGGTCCAAGCTGTCATTGATTGGCCCGCCCCTAAGTCACGCGTCGAGCTGCAGCGCTTTCTCGGCTTCGCGAACTTCTATCGTCGTTTCATCCGTAATTTCGGTCAGGTGGCAGCTCCTCTCACAGCCCTTACTTCTGTCAAGACGTGCTTTAAGTGGTCCGTTTCCGCCCAGGGAGCTTTTGATCTCCTCAAGAATCGTTTTACATCCGCTCCTATCCTTGTTACACCTGACGTCTCTAGACAGTTCGTTGTCGAGGTTGACGCGTCAGAGGTGGGCGTGGGAGCCATTCTTTCTCAGCGCTCCCTCTCTGACGACAAGGTCCACCCATGCGCGTATTTTTCTCATCGCCTGTCCCCGTCGGAACGTAACTATGATGTGGGAAACCGCGAACTGCTCGCCATCCGGTTAGCCCTAGGCGAATGGCGACAGTGGTTGGAGGGGGCGACCGTTCCTTTTGTCGTTTGGACTGACCATAGGAACCTTGAGTACATCCGTTCTGCCAAACGACTTAATGCGCGTCAGGCACGTTGGGCGCTGTTTTTCGCTCGTTTCGAGTTCGTGATTTCTTATCGTCCGGGCTCTAAGAACACCAAGCCTGATGCTTTATCTCGTCTCTTCAGTTCTTCAGTAGCCTCCACTGACCCCGAGGGGATTCTCCCTGAGGGGCGTGTTGTCGGGTTGACTGTCTGGGGAATTGAGAGGCAGGTAAAGCAAGCGCTCACTCACACTCCGTCGCCGCGCGCTTGTCCTAGGAACCTTCTTTTCGTTCCCGTTCCTACTCGTCTGGCCGTTCTTCAGTGGGCTCACTCTGCCAAGTTAGCCGGCCACCCTGGCGTTCGGGGTACGCTTGCTTCCATTCGCCAGCGTTTTTGGTGGCCCACCCGGGAGCATGACACGCGTCGTTTCGTGGCTGCTTGTTCGGTCTGCGCGCAGACTAAGTCCGGTAACTCCCCTCCTGCCGGCCGTCTCAGGCCGCTTCCCATTCCCTCTCGACCGTGGTCTCACATCGCCTTAGATTTTGTCACCGGACTGCCTTCGTCAGCGGGGAAGACTGTTATTCTTACGGTTGTCGATAGGTTCTCTAAGGCGGCTCATTTCATTCCCCTTGCTAAGCTTCCTTCTGCTAAAGAGACGGCACAAATCATCATCGAGAATGTTTTCAGAATTCATGGCCTTCCGTCAGACGTCGTTTCGGACAGAGGTCCGCAATTCACGTCTCAATTTTGGAGGGAGTTTTGCCGTTTGATTGGGGCTTCCGTCAGTCTCTCTTCCGGCTTTCACCCCCAGTCTAACGGTCAAGCAGAACGGGCCAATCAGACTATTGGTCGCATCTTACGCAGTCTTTCTTTTCGCAACCCTGCGTCTTGGTCAGAACAGCTCCCCTGGGCAGAATACGCCCACAACTCGCTTCCTTCGTCTGCGACCGGGCTATCTCCTTTTCAGAGTAGCCTCGGGTACCAGCCTCCGCTGTTCTCATCTCAGTTCGCCGAGTCCAGCGTCCCCTCCGCTCAGGCTTTTGTCCAACGTTGCGAGCGCACCTGGAAGAGGGTCAGGTCTGCACTTTGCCGTTATAGGACGCAGACTGTGAGGGCTGCTAATAAGCGTAGAACTAAGAGTCCTAGATATTGTCGCGGTCAGAGAGTTTGGCTCTCCACTCAGAACCTTCCCCTTAAGACGGCTTCTCGCAAGTTGACCCCGCGGTTCATTGGTCCGTTCCGTATTTCTCGGGTCATTAATCCTGTCGCAGTTCGACTTCTTCTTCCGCGATACCTTCGTCGCGTCCACCCGGTCTTCCATGTCTCCTGTATCAAGCCCGTTCTTCGCGCCCCCGCTCGTCTTCCCCCCCCCCCCCCCATCCTTGTCGAGGGCGCACCCATCTACAGGGTCCGCAGGATTTTGGACATGCGTCCTCGGGGCCGTGGTCACCAGTACCTCGTTGATTGGGAGGGGTATGGTCCTGAGGAGAGGAGTTGGGTTCCCTCTCGGGACGTGCTGGACCGTGCGCTGATCGAGGATTTCCTCCGTTGCCGCCAGGTTTCCTCCTCGAGTGCGCCAGGAGGCGCTCGGTGAGTGGGGGGGTACTGTCATGTATTGTCATGTTGTGTCTTTCTGTCCTTTCCTTTCACCCTGTCTCCCTCTGCTGGTCGTATTAGGTTACCTTTTCTCCCCCGCTTTCCCCCAGCTGTTCCTTGTCTCCTCTTGACTACCTCGTCACCCCTTCTCCCACCTGTTCCCCTTTTCCCTCTGATTAGTCCCCTATATCTCTCTCTGTTTTTGTTCCTGTCCTTGTCGGATTCTTGTTTGTTGTGTTTCATGCCTGAGCCAGACTATCGTCATGTTTGCTGTAACCTTGTCCTGTCCTGTCGGAATCTGCCGGTCTATCTGAGCCTACCTATGTTTGGTTATTAAAGAAGCTCTGTTTAAGTTAGTTCGCTTTTGGGTCCTCATTCACTCACCGTAACAGCTAGAATCTTGACTAGAACACACAAATTGTATTATATTACTCCAGTGCTATTTCTGGCTTCCTGTTAAGGCTAGTGCTGATGTCAATGTTTTACTGCTAAGTTACAAAGCATTACATGGACTTTCTCAAACCTATCCCTACAATTTAGTTCAGCCGTGCATACCTACACATACGCTATGGTCACATAGATGAAGGCTTCCTTATTGTCCCATAATTTAGTAGCAAACAGGTTCTCCTATAGTGTTCCATTTTTATGGTCTGCCTATCCATGTGAGAGACGCAGACTCAGAGCCTGGTTCCTCTTTAGGTTTCTTACTAGGTTCCTGCCTTTCTAGGGAGTTTCTCCCTGCCATCCTTCTTCTACATCTGCATTGCTTGCTCTTTGGGGTTTTAGGCTGGGTTTCTGTATAAGCACTTGCTGACATCTGCTGATGTAAAAATAGCTTAATAAATATATTTGATTGATTGAAATTAACGCAATTTGAAAACTTGTCCATACCACTTCATTGGAGGTGTTTTATAGTTGTGGTCATAAAAAAAAATTGAGGACAAGGCTGGAGATCACTCTGTCATGCTGATTGAGTTCGAATAACAGACTGGAAGCATCAAAAGGAGGGTGGTGCTTGGAATCATTGTTCTTCCTCTGGCAACCATGGTTTCTGCTTTGCACAAAAAGTGCTTCACAGGCAAGGATATTGCTGCCAGTAAGATTGCACCTAAATCAACCATTCATCGGATCATCAAGAACTTCAAGGAGAGCGGTTCAATTGTCCGTCTCCTAAAGTTGATTCAGCTGCGGGATAGGGCGCACCACCAGTTCAGAGCTTGCTCAGGAATGGCAGCGGGCAGGTGTGATTGCATCTGCACATTGTCATGTAATTGGCAAGAAGGGATCTACACGCTTGTCACGCCCTGGCCATAGAGGTTTTTATTCTCTATTTTGGGTAGGTCAGGGTGTGACTAGGGTGGGCATTCTAGTTTCCTTATTTCTATGTTAGTGTGGTTCTCAATCAGAGGCAGCTGTCTATCGTTGTCTCTGATTGGGGATCATATATAGGCTGTCATTTTCCTTTTTTTTGGGATGTTGTTTTCTGTTTAGTGTTTTTTCCTGATAGAACTGTGCGCTTTCGTTTTCACCTTTTGACATTTTGTTTGAGTGTTTTTTTTTAAACATTAAATCATTAACATTTTCCATGCTGCGCATTGGTCTACACTTAACGACGAACATTACAACACTAATGCTGGCGTGGAGGACAAATATAAACTGCAAGAAAAGTGAGGACAAATTTGTATTTGTTCATGACTTATAATTTGACTAAATATTTTCACTGAGTGTACAAAACATTAGGTACACCGTCGTATGATATTTGAAATGTCTGTATTCCTTTGAAACTTTTGGGAGTGTAATGTTTACTGTTCATTTTTGATAGTTTTTTTCACTTTCGTTTATTATCTATTCCACTTGCTTTGGAGATGTAAACATCCTGCCAAGAAAGCAATTTGAATTGAATTAAAATGAGACAGACTGTCAGACAGCCAGATAGATGATGAGTGTCTGTTTCAACAAGGTATCAGTTTGACATATAAATTTGACGCCTGCCCACGTTTTTCAAGTGTCTATGGGTGAAGTCAAGATAAATGACAGTTTTTGACGTTTAAGTTGAGACACTATAGCCTAACTCTGCAAAAGTGAAACAAAAAAACACTGGCATTGGGCTGGGATCTTTACATCTCATTAAGTTAAGGGTTACATTGCACCAAATACCTTTGTTTCAGACTCTTAAACACCATTACACTCTAGCTCGACTCTAGCCACTTCCATGCTAGTAGAAAGAACTTAGGTGTTTAACACTCAAAAGCTGGTTTCTCCACCGACTGTTGGGCGAGGTGAACCACCGGGATTTAACAACACTCGGTGGAGACTAGAAAGCCTGACAGCCAATGTGTCCATCCTGAGAAATGCCATGAAGTTATCCTGACACGCACACGTCAACATTGTTACAGCCCCTCCCCCTTTGTCACACCCCTGTGACCCTTATTGTCTCCTCTCCCTTTGTTACAGCCAGCACCCGCCTCGAATTCTGTCACCAAATCAAAGAAAGTACAAGCGTTTACTATATAAACATGGTTTTATTTGTCAAATAATAAAGAACAAGTCTTCAAAAGTCAAATTATAAAATACATCTCTAATTAAATAACATTAACACGAATGCGCGTACATTTTATTTTTTTCAAACCCCCTTCCAAACAATAAGTAATAACAAGAAAATACCTCAACAATTTTCAAACTTTTTGGGGGATTTATTTCACCTTTATTTAATGACTCCAACCTAAGTCTATGTAAACTTCCGACTTCAACTGTACAGTCTTTCCCACAAAAAATTACGCAAAACGCAGCATGATCTGATGCAAAACGCATCATACACATGATATCTTTGTTTTGAAAGTTATCTATCTTGGAAATTTGATTGGTGACAAACTAAACATTTTGGAACTATGTCAACAATGGACTAGTAAAACAAATACCAAAATGCAGTTTTTGGGCAGGGGCTCAACATTCACTGAAATGTCATTTGTGTCTCCCCCTGTTGTGTCGTTGGAATGTGATACAAAACGAGGCAACGTTGTGCTTTAGGACCATGCGGACGCCTCCGAACTGTCGGGTAGGCTGTTTGGAGTGTTTATCCGACAAAAAAAGTGTTTGTCGTCGTGATGTTGCCTTGATTAAATGTAACAACTGCTGCTCATCTAATGATTAACTGTTTCTAAGTCATGTTCTGACCTTATTTCCTTTGTTAGGTCTTTGTTTTAGGTTGGTCAGGGCGTGAGTTGGGGTGGGTAGTCTATGTTCTTTTTTTCTATGTGTTTGGCCAAGTATGGTTCTCAATCAGTGGCAGGTGTCGTTCATTGTCTCTGATTGAGAATCATACTTAGGTAGCCTGTTTTCCCCATTTTAGTTGTGGGTGATTATTTTCTGTTTAGGTTGTTTCCCTGACAGAACTGTGCGCTTTTGTTTTCTCTGTTTGTCATTTTGTTTGAGTGTTTCTTTAAAACATATATGGACAATTTCCACGCTGCGCTTTGGTCTCATTCCAACGACAATCATTACGTTATAATTATGTGTTTAAATGAATCAGGTATTTATTAACTCAGTAACCTGGGGCACCATGGGAAAGTTTTGTTTTTTATTGAGTGTCTATTTCCCAAATAAACTCAAATAATATCAGAATATCGATTTTACAGCAGTAGTTAATTAATTATTTTCCTCTACAGTCTCATCCTGAAAGTCGCATAATCCGGCTAAAATGATAATATAAGATATACATACACAAACACACAGTCTAGGCTATTGATTAGAATTTAGTTCAATGAAACAGGTCCCTAGCAGGCCAACACAATATGACACGTGTTACACAAAATGGGGATTTCAAAGGAGCGCGAAAGAGAGTGAACAAGAGAAAAGCACACTTGGGTAAATTTGTAAACTATGCTTAGTTTTAGCCCTAACCTTGCCCAGAACTGCCATTCCTATGGGTCAGAATAAAATGACATAATTACATGTCGAAGGTCTCCAATGGGGTGTCTATTCGTGGTCCGGGTTCGCCTTCTCTGATGACGGCCCGCCTTCGGTTACCGGGTGTAACTCTGTTTGTCCTCATGATGTCAGTGTCTTTTCTCTTAGTGGTCTGTTTCCTCACCCTTCTTCTGAAAGATGGGTCTTCTGAGGACGGCTAAACAGCTGAGTAGATGGTTCCAGCGTGGGAATGAAAGCAGTGTAGAAACACGATTCCTTGGAGAGTGGTAACCGGGTGGTCCCGCTTGAATTCACCCTCTTAGACACAGTTACTCATCCGTAGCATAGATTGTTAAAAGGTTCCTTTGTCTTCAACCTCATGTTGTATTTTGGGGTTACAACTAATTGGACGTTGGCTGCAGCTCATGGTCCCTAATCATAATGTTAAGAATTAACTCGTGTTTTATACCCTCGGGTCAGAAATGGACATTTCCACCATTAGGGCAAGTTCTCTGGGCATAACTAGTTACGAGGCAAGGTCTGGATTTTACTCAGATCCAATTTTAGACAACAAACTTCATATTTCATTTTTACAAAAACATTCTCTTTGATCTGGACCTTTTCCACAAAACGTGTAATATGCAAACATCAGGTACATCTTGTGAAAACTCTCCACGTTACAATGTTTTGTTATAACGTCGTCATTTAACTTTTAATAACATAAGAAAAACAACATTCATTTTCATATTCCATCTATCGTCATTACTACCATTTTGGCAAACGAAACATATTGTCCCAAAGTCCATTTATTGCATGTTACTGTTCAGAGGTAGATTCTCCATAGGCCCATCATACATTCCATTCCTCCATACTGTGAGGACAAAGGGATTTTGTCTGCTGCTTTAAGATTTACAATGGGCGTGAGGTGTCATAAAACCCTTGCAACTCCATAACTCTCGATCTCTCGCCAGGTGGTGGGTGTGAGAGATGTCTCTGTGGGATTATGGTCCACGGTAATCTGACCCGAACAGGCCAGTCATGACAGTGTGCTCTTCTCCATATATGTGTTAGTGTGCTCTTCTCCATATATGTATTAGTCTGCTCTTCTCCATATATGTGTTAGTGTGCTCTTCTCCATATATGTGTTAGTGTGCTCTTCTCCATATATGTGTTAGTGTGCTCTTCTCCATATATGTGTTAGTGTGCTCTTCTCCATATATGGGTTAGTGTGCTCTTCTCGATATACAGTGGGGCAAAAAAGTATTTAGTCAGCCCACAATTGTGCAAGTTCTCCCACTTAAAGATGAGAGGCCTGTAATTTTCATCATAGGTACACTTCAACTATGAAAGACAAAATGAGAGAAAAAAAATTCCAGAAAATCACATTGTAGGATTTTTAATGAATTTATTTGCAAATTATGGTGGAAAATAAGTATTTGGTCACCTACAAACAAGCAAGATTTCTGGCTCTCACAGACCTGTAAATTCTTCTTTAAGAGGCTCCTCTGTCCTCCACTCATTACCTGTATTAATGGCACCTGTTTGAACTTGTTATCAGTATAAAAGACACCTGTCCACCTGTCAAACAGTCACACTCCAAACTCCACTATGGCCAAGACCAAAGAGCTGTCAAAGGACACCAGAAACAAAATTGTAGACCTGCACCAGGCTGGGAAGACAGAATCTGCAACAGGTAAGCAACTTGGTTTGAAGAAATCAACTGTGGGAGCAATTATTAGGAAATGGAAGATATACAAGATCACTGATAATCTCCCTCGATCTGGGGCTCCACGCAAGATCTCACGCTGTGGGGTCAAAATGATCACAAGAAGCCTACCATCAGTAACACACTACGCCGCCAGGGACTCAAATCCTGCAGTGCCAGACGTGTCCCCCTGCTTAAGCCTGTACATGTCCAGGCCCATCTGAAGTTTGCTAGAGAGCATTTGGATGATCCAGAAGAAGATTGGGAGAATGTCATATGGTCAGATGAAACCAAAGGAGAACTTTTATGTAAAAACTCAACTTGTCGTGTTTCGAGGACAAAGAATGCTGAGTTGCATCCAAAGAACACCATACCTACTGTGAAGCATGGGGGTGGAAACGTCATGCTTTGGGGCTGTTTTTCTGCAAAGGGACCAGGATGACTGATCCGTGTAAAGGAAAGAGTGAATAGGGCCATGTATCGTGAGATTTTGAGTGAAAACCTTCCATCAGCAAGGGCATTGAAGATGAAATGTGGCTGGGTCTTTCAGCATGACAATGATCCCAAACACACCGCCCGGGCAACGAAGGAGTGGCTTCGTAAGAAGCATTTCAAGGTCCTGGAGTGGCCTAGCCAGTCTCCAGATCTCAACCCCATAGAAAATCTTTGGAGGGAGTTGAAAGTCCGTGTTGCCCAGCAACAGCCCCAAAACATCACTGCTCTAGAGGAGATCTGCATGGAGGAATGGGCCAAAATACCAGCAAGTGTGTGAAAACCTTGTGAAGACTTACAGAAAACGTTTGACCTCTGTCATTGCCAACAAAGGGTATATAACAAAGTATTGAGATAAACTTTTGTTATTGACCAAATACTTATTTTCCACCATAATTTGCAAATAAATTCATAAAAAAATCCAACAATGTGATTTTCTAGATTTAATTTTTTTTTGTCTGTCATAGTTGAAGTGTACCTATGATGAAAATTACAGGCCTCTCATCTTTTTAAGTGGGAGACCTTGCACAATTGGTGGCTGACTAAATACTTTTTTGCCCCACTGTATATATCTGTTTATTATACCTGTTGATACAGGGCTCATATGTGAAACTATTCTAACTGAACATTTTCTTTCACAGTGACACTGACTCCGAATGGGAGTCTTATGCGGTGTCCTGTGTGAATTTAAGTATGCTCTCTAATTCTCTCTTTCTCTCTCGGAGGAGGACCTGAGCACTAGGACCATGCTTCAGGACTACCTGGCATGATGACTCCTTGCTGTCCCCAGTCCACCTGGCCTTGCCGCCGTTCCAGTTTCAACTGTTCTGCCTTCGGCTATGGAACCCTAAACTGTTCATTTTTACTCTTGAGGTGCTGTCCTGTTGCACCCTCTACAACCACTGATCTCCACCCGGCACAGCCAGAAGAGGACTGGCCACCCCTCATAGCCTGGTTCCTCTCTAGGTTTCTTCGTAGGTTTTTGCCTTTCTAGGGAGTTTTTCCTAGCCACCGTGCTTCTAAACCTGCATTGCTTGCTGTTTGTGGTGGGCTGGGGCTGGGGCTATATAAATAGATTTGATTTGATAGAGGACTGAGGGTCTTCCAAATATTGAAAGTGTGTAAATAGTTACCCATGTTATTTTGTAAATGTGTATATATATATATATATATATATATATATATATATATATATATATATATATATATATTTTTTTTTTTTTTTTTTTCATATCTTTTTAAAATCAATAATAAATAAAATAAAACACTTTTTTTTCTTTTTTTTCCTAAATTTTTTTTTTGGGGGTGTGTTAGAATACCATTTTGGTATTTTGTATATAGTTATTTGTTTCAAAATGTATACCTTCACCAATTTGGCCACTTGGGTACATTTGGGCTACTTGTGTGGGACACCTGGGTGACTTCATGATAAATGTCATGTAGCACACTCATTTTGGAAGTTATCATTCTGAAACTTTGCACAAGTACTGTTGCCCTCTTATATTTTTCCACTGAAATTGTCCCCATCATCCTATCTGAATGTTTGTTATATCTCATTTTAAAGATGATGATACAAAAATAAAAAACGTATGTTTTTTTGTTGTTTTATCTAAACCAGATCTATTGTGTTATATTCTCCTACATTCAATTCACATTTCCAAACTTCAGAGTGTTTTCTTTCAAATGGTACCAAGAATATGCATATCCTTGGTTTTGTGCCTGAGCTACAGGCTGTTAGATTTGGGTATGTCTTCAGGCGGAAATTGCAAAGTAGGGGGGAGCTCTACAACCCCCCAGACGAGCTTCAATGCCATACAACTCTCCTTCCGTGGCCTCCAATTTCTGTTGAATACAAGTAAAACTAAATGCATGCTCTTCAACAGATCGCTGCCGTCACCTGCCCGCCTGTCCAACATCACTACTCTGGACGGCTCTGACTTAGAATATGTGGACAACTACAAAAATACCTAGGTGTCTGGTTAGACTGTAAACTCTCCTTCCAGACTCACATCAAACATCTCCAATCCAAAGTTAAATCTAGAATTTGTTTCCTATTTCGCAACAAAGCATCCTTCACTCATGCTGCCAAACATACCCTTGTAAAACTGACCATTATACCAATCCTCGACTTCGGCAATGTCATTTACAAAATAGCCTCCAACACCCTACTCAATAAATTGGATGCAGTCTATCACAGTGCCACCCGTTTTGGTCACCAAAGCCCCATATACTACCCACCACTGCGTGCTCTCGTTGGCTGGCCCTCGCTTCATACTCGTCGCCAAACCCACTGGTTCCAGGTCATCTACAAGACACTGCTAGGTAAAGTCCCCCCTTATCTCAGCTCGCTGGTCACCATAGCAGCACCCACCTGTAGCACGCACTCCAGAAGGTATATCTCTCTGGTCACCCCCAGAACCAATTCTTCCTTTGGCCGCCTCTCCTTCCAGTCCTCTGCTGCCAATGACTGGAATGAACTACAAAAATCTCTGAAACTGGAAACACTTATCTCCCTCACTAGCTTTAAGCACCAGCTGTCAGAGCAGCTCACATAATACTGCACCTGTACATAGCCCATCTATAATTTAGCCCAAACAACTACCTCTTTCCCTACTGTATTTATTTGATTTATTTTGCTCCTTTGCACCCCATTATTTCTCTCTCTACTTTGCACATTCTTCCACTGCAAATCAACCATTCCAGTGTTTTACTTGCTATATTGTATTTACTTCGCCACCATGGCCTTTTTTTGCCTTTACCTCCCTTATCTCACCTCACTTGCTCACATTGTATATAGACTTATTTTTCTACTGTATTATTTACTGTATGTTTGTTTTACTCCATGTATGACTCTGTGTTGTTGTATGTGTTGAACTGCTTTGCTTTATCTTGGCCAGGTCGCAATTGTAAATGAGAACTTGTTCTCAACTTGCCTATATGGTTCAGGATAGGGGGCAGTATTTCCCCTTTGGATGAATTGCGTGCCCATAGTGAACTGCATCAAAATCTGTCCTAAATTGCTAATATATGAATATTATTATTAATATTGGATAGAAAACACTCTGAAGTTTCTAAAACCGTTTGAATTATGTATGTGAGTATAACAGAACTCACAGGGCTTCCAAACTAGTTTTGAAATCCTGAAAGTTGGGGCAACTGTGACGTCATCGCCCCCTCCCTTCCCAACAAGTTATGGATCTGGAAACACTTCCTATGTCTTCCACTAGATGTCCTCATTCAGTAGAAAGTGGAATGGAGCATTTGCTGTGAACTTTGACCTAATGGGAAGAAAAGTAGTAGGTGTCGCAAAGATTTTCATGTGCGTGAAGGCGCGCATGGGATAGAGTGCTTCCTTTGTTCCAATCAGCCTCAGATGAACATGGATGTCCCGGTTGGAATGATATTCGATCTGTATGATTATAACATCCTGAAGATTGATTCTGCACTTAGTTTGACCAGTTTCATCGACCTGTAATATGTAATTTGGAAGTTTTGATGCAAAATTATCCTTGACCAGAAGTCCGTTTTTGGGCATTTGAGCTGAAAGTGGTAGCAAATGCTGCTACATGGACACTAGAATTGAACATTATGGAACAAAATAACGATTTATTGTGGAACTAGGACTCCTTGCACTGCATTCTGATGAAAGATCATCAAAGTAAGGGAATATTTATGATGTAATTTCGTATTTCTGTTGACTCCAACATGGCAGAGAAATATATTTACGTCTGAGTGCCGTCTCAGATTATTGCATGGTAGGCTTTTTTCGTAACGTTTTAAAAAAATCTGATACAGCGGTTGCATTAAGAACCAGTGTATCTTTAATTCAAAATGATGATGAGTATTTATTTTATCTGGCGTAGCTTTCTATAATTCCTCCGGGTATTTTGGAGGCATTTCCGAACATGGCGTCAATGTAAACCGAGATTTGTGGATATAAATATAAATATGCCTATTATTAAACATGAATGTATTGTGTGACATGTCATATGAGTGTCATCTGATTAAGATTATCAAAAGGTTAGTGATTCATTTTATCTCTAATTCTGCTTTGTGACTATCTTTGGCTGGGAAAAATGGGCGTGTTTTTTTTTGTTGATTTGGTGGTGGTCTAACATAAATATATGTTGTGTTTACGTTGTAAAACATTTTAAAAATCGGACTTGATGGGTAGATTAACCTCTAACGTCGAGCAATCCCGTATCCAGGAGCGTGATCATAGCCTTAAGCTCATTACCATAACGCAATGTTTCCTATTCATGAAAATCGCAAATGAAATGAAATAAATATATTGAAACACAAGCTTAGCCTTTTGTTAACAACACAGTCATCTTAGATTTTCAAAATATGCTTTAACCTGTTATGGCTGCAATCCCGATACCGGGATAGATATGACAACTACCAGTGAAAAAAGAGGGCGCCAAAATTCAAACCACAGAAATCTCATAATTACAATTCCTAAAATATACATGTGTCTTATATCATTTTAAAGCTATTCTCGTTGTTAATCACACCAAAGTGTCCGATTTCAAATAGTATCTTCAGCAAAAGCACTACAAACAATTATGTTATGTCTCCACCAATCCACAATAAGCACAGCCATTTTCCAGCAAAATATAGCATTCACAAAAACCAGAAATAAAGATAAAATTAATCACTAACCTTGAATTATCTTCATCAGATGAAACTCATAGGACTTCATGTTGCACAATACATGCATGTTTTGTTTGATAAAGTTCATATTTATATAAAAAAAATCTGAGTTTACATTGACGTGTTAGATTCACTAGTTCCAAAAACAAACAAAGTGATTTTGCATAGCCACATCATTCAACAGAAATACTCATCATAAATGTGAAATCTGACACAGCGGTTGCATTAAGGAGAGGTTTATCTAGAATTCCATGTGTATATTATAGCTATATTATAGTTATACAGATGGAATTATAGATAAACCTCTCCTTAATGCAACCGCTGTGTCAGATTTCAAAAAAATGTTACGGAAAAAGAAATGCATGCAATAATCTGAGACGGCGCTCAAAAGTAAAAACATCACAGCCGCAAAGATGGCGTCAACATAAACAAGAAATTACATGATAAATATTCCCTTACCTTTGATGATCTACATCAGAAAGCACTCCAGGAATCCCAGGTCCACAATAAATGTTTGTTTTGTTCGAAAATGTCCGTTATTTATGTCCAAATACCTTCTTTTGTTAGCGCGTTTGGTATTATATATATATATCCAAACGCTAATTCTGATCAGCATTATATCGGACAAAAACTTCAGAAAGTGATATTACCGGTCGAAGAAACATTTCAAACTAAGTACAGAATCAATCATTAAGATGTTTTTAACATATAGCTTCAATAAAGTTCCAACCGGAGTATTCCTTCTTCTCTTCGTGAGCCATGGAACTCAAGTGACTACCATGAGGAAAAAGTGTGATCACAAAATGGCTGCTTGATGGACATCTGATATATTCTGCTCTCATTCACTCCCACAACAACATAGAAGCCTCATTATAATTTCTATTGATGCTTGACATCTAGTGGAACCCCTAGGCAGTGCAACATCATTCATATCTCAAGGGAATTTAATTGGGGAATACATACAAGCTCAGATTTCTGACTTCCTGTTTTGATTTCAACTCAGGATTTTGCCTGCCAATATGAGTTCTGTTATACTCACAGACATCTTTTAAACAGTTTTAGAAACGTCAGAGTGTTTTCTATCCAATACCAATAATATTATGCAAATACTAGCAACTATGACTGAGGAGCAGGCCGTTTGATATGGGCACCTTTCATCCAAGCTACTCAATACTGCCCCTGCAGCCATAAAAAGTTAAAGCTTGGTTGCAGATGGGTCTTCCAAATGGACAATGACCCCAAGCATACTTCCAAAGTTGTGGCACAATGGCTTAAGGACAATGAATTCAAGGTATCGAAGTGGTCATTACAAAGACCTGACCTCAATTCTATAGAACATTTGTGGGCAGAACTGAAAAATAGTGTGCGAGCAAGGAGGCCTACAAACCTGACTCAGTTTCTCCAGCTCTATCCGGAAGAATTGTCCAAAATTTACCCAACTTATTGTGGGAAGCTTGTGGAAGGCTACCCGAAACGTTTAAGCCAAATAAAAAAATTGAAGGCAATGCTACCAAATACTAATTGAGTGTATGTAAACTTCTGACCCACTGAATAAATAAAAGCTGAAATAAATAATTCTCTCTACTATTATTCTGACATTTCAAATTCTTAAAATAAAGTGGGGATCCTAACTGACCTAAAAAGGGGATTTTTTACTTGGATTAAATGTCAGGAATTGTGAAAAACTGAGTTTAAATGTAATTGTATGTAAACTTCCGACTTCAACTGTAAATCTGATAGACTTTGGTTTTTAATGTAAAGATAGCATAATAGTATTATTATTTGTGTTGAAGTAGAAAGCAATGGGTTAGAGGAATCCTACATAATCCATAAAGTAATATGCAGCATCCATTTATGGCCAGCTATGTAAGCTATGATTTTTCCTGCAATAGATGCCTTTCAATTGATAATATACATTTTTGTATAAAGGGAAAAGTAATCTAAATGTAACTGAAAGCAACAGAAAGTTACATAACTGATACATTTTGGACAGGTAACTAGTAACAGTAACGGATAACATTTAGAAAGTAAGCTACCCAACCTCAAATAGTGCAATACACATGGTCAAAAATATGAACAAAGGTGTCATGTTGTGTCTTGTCTCTGTCCTTTCCCTTCACCCTGTCTCCCTCTGCTGGTCGTTGTTAGGTTACCTTTTCTCCCCCGCTTTCTCCCAGCTGTTCCTTGTCTCCTCTAACTACCCATTCACCCCGTTTCCCACCTGTTCCCTTTTTCCCTCTGATTAGGTCCCTATATCTCTCTCTGTTTCTGTTCCTGTCCTTGTCGGATTCTTGTTTGTGTTTCATGCCTGAGCCAGACTATCGTCATGTTTGCTGTAACCTTGTCCTGTCCTGTCGGAATCTGCCGGTCTATCTGAGCCTACCTATGTTTGGTTATTAAAGAAGCTCTGTTTAAGTTAGTTCGCTTTTGGGTCCTCATTCACTCACCATAACAGAAGAATCCGACCAAGAATGGACCCAGCGACTTCGGATCCTCTCCACTCAGCCGTCGGGATCCAGGGAGCGATGCTAGGCAGACACGAGCAGGAAGTGTCTGCTGCTCGACATGCCGTTGAGACCCTGGCCACCCAAGTCTCCAACCTCACAGAACAGGTTCACCATCTCCGCCTCGATCCACCGGCCACTTCCAGGGCTTTCGAATCTCCGGAGCCCAGAATCAATAACCCGCCGTGTTACTCTGGGGAGCCCACTGAATGCCGCTCGTTCCTCACCCAGTGTGATATTGTGTTTTCTCTCCAGCCCAACACTTACTCCAGGAGCACTGCTCGTGTCGCCTACGTCATATCTCTCCTTATTGGACGGGCTCGTGAGTGGGGCACGGCAATCTGGGAGGCAAGGGCTGAGTGTACTAACCAGTATCAGGACTTTAAGGAGGAGATGATACGGGTTTTTGATCGATCTGTTTTTGGGGAGGAGGCTTCCAGGGCCCTGTCTTCCCTATGTCAAGGCAATCGATCCATAACAGACTACTCTATTGAGTTTCGCACTCTTGCTGTCTCCAGTGGCTGGAACGAGCCGGCCTTGCTCGCTCGTCTTCTGGAGGGTCTCCGCGCAGAGGTAAAGGATGAGATTCTCTCCCGGGAGGTTCCTTCCAGCGTGGATTCCTTGATTGAACTCGCTATTCGCATTGAGCGACGGGTTGATCTTCGTCACCGAGCTCGTGGAAAGGAGCTCGCGCTCTCCGTCGCCCCCCTCTCCGCATCACTACCATCTTCCTCTGCCGGCTCGGGTGCTGAGCCCATGCAGCTGGGAGGTATCCGCATCTCGACTAAGGAGAGGGAACGGAGAATCACCAACCGCCTCTGTCTCTATTGCGGTTCCGCTGGTCATTTTGTCACTTCATGTCCAGTAAAAGGCCAGAGCTCGTCAGTAAGCGGAGGGCTACTGGTGAGCGCTACTACTCCTGTCTCTCCTTCAAGATCCTGCACTACCTTGTCGGTCCATCTACGCTGGACCGGTTCGTCTGCTTCCTGCAGTGCCTTAATAGACTCTGGGGCGGAGGGCTGTTTTATGGACGAGACCTGGGCTCGGGAACATGACATTCCTCTCAGACAGTTAAAGGAGCCCACGGCCTTGTTCGCCCTGGATGGTAGTCCTCTCCCCAGGATTCAGCGTGAGACGCTACCTTTAACCCTCACTGTTTCTGGTAATCATAGTGAAACCATTTCTTTTTTAATTTTTCGTTCACCTTTTACACCTGTTGTTTTGGGCCATCCCTGGCTAGTTTGTCATAATCCTTCCATTAATTGGTCTAGTAATTCTATCCTCTCCTGGAACGTCTCTTGTCATGTGAAATGTTTAATGTCTGCTATCCCTCCTGTTTCCTCTGTCTCTTCTTCACAGGAGGAGCCTGGTGATTTGACAGGGGTGCCGGAGGAATATCACGATCTGCGCACGGTGTTCAGTCGGTCCAGGGCCACCTCTCTTCCTCCACACCGGTCGTATGATTGTAGTATTGATCTCCTTCCGGGAACCACCCCCCCCCGGGGTAGACTATACTCTCTGTCGGCTCCCGAACGTAAGGCTCTCGAAGATTATTTGTCTGTAGCTCTTGACGCCGGTACCATAGTCCCCTCCTCCTCTCCCGCCGGAGCGGGGTTTTTTTTTGTCAAGAAGAAGGACGGGTCTCTGCGCCCCTGCATAGATTATCGAGGGCTGAATGACATAACAGTGAAGAATCGTTATCCGCTTCCTCTTATGTCTTCAGCCTTCGAGATCCTGCAGGGAGCCAGGTTTTTCACTAAGTTGGACCTTCGTAACGCTTACCATCTCGTGCGCATCAGGGAGGGGGACGAGTGGAAGACGGCGTTTAACACTCCGTTAGGGCACTTTGAATACCGGGTTCTTCCTTTCGGCCTCGCTAACGCTCCAGCTGTCTTTCAGGCATTAGTCAATGATGTCCTGAGAGACATGCTGAACATCTTTGTTTTCGTCTACCTTGACGATATCCTGATTTTTTCACCGTCACTCCAGATTCATGTTCAGCACGTTCGACGTGTCCTCCAGCGCCTTTTAGAGAATTGTCTTTTTGTGAAGGCTGAGAAGTGCACTTTTCATGCCTCCTCCGTCACATTTCTCGGTTCTGTTATTTCCGCTGAAGGCATTAAGATGGATCCCGCTAAGGTCCAAGCTGTCATTGATTGGCCCGTCCCTAAGTCACGCGTCGAGCTGCAGCGCTTTCTCGGCTTCGCGAACTTCTATCGTCGTTTCATCCGTAATTTCGGTCAGGTGGCAGCTCCTCTCACAGCCCTTACTTCTGTCAAGACGTGCTTTAAGTGGTCCGTTTCCGCCCAGGGAGCTTTTGATCTCCTCAAGAATCGTTTTACATCCGCTCCTATCCTTGTTACACCTGACGTCTCTAGACAGTTCGTTGTCGAGGTTGACGCGTCAGAGGTGGGCGTGGGAGCCATTCTTTCTCAGCGCTCCCTCTCTGACGACAAGGTCCACCCATGCGCGTATTTTTCTCATCGCCTGTCGCCGTCGGAACGTAACTATGATGTGGGTAACCGCGAACTGCTCGCCATCCGGTTAGCCCTAGGCGAATGGCGACAGTGGTTGGAGGGGGCGACCGTTCCTTTTGTCGTTTGGACTGACCATAGGAACCTTGAGTACATCCGTTCTGCCAAACGACTTAATGCGCGTCAGGCGCGTTGGGCGCTGTTTTTCGCTCGTTTCGAGTTCGTGATTTCTTATCGTCCGGGCTCTAAGAACACCAAGCCTGATGCTTTGTCTCGTCTCTTCAGTTCTTCAGTAGCCTCCACTGACCCCGAGGGGATTCTCCCTGAGGGGCGTGTTGTCGGGTTGACTGTCTGGGGAATTGAGAGGCAGGTAAAACAAGCGCTCACTCACACTCCGTCGCCGCGCGCTTGTCCTAGGAACCTTCTTTTCGTTCCCGTTCCTACTCGTCTGGCCGTTCTTCAGTGGGCTCACTCTGCCAAGTTAGCCGGCCACCCTGGCGTTCGGGGTACGCTTGCTTCCATTCGCCAGCGTTTTTGGTGGCCCACCCGGGAGCATGACACGCGTCGTTTCGTGGCTGCTTGTTCGGTCTGCGCGCAGACTAAGTCCGGTAACTCTCCTCCTGCCGGCCGTCTCAGGCCGCTTCCTATTCCCTCTCGACCGTGGTCTCACATCGCCTTAGATTTTGTCACCGGACTGCCTTCGTCAGCGGGGAAGACTGTTATTCTTACGGTTGTCGATAGGTTCTCTAAGGCGGCTCATTTCATTCCCCTTGCTAAGCTTCCTTCTGCTAAAGAGACGGCACAAATCATCATCGAGAACGTTTTCAGAATTCATGGCCTTCCGTCAGACGTCGTTTCGGACAGAGGTCCGCAATTCACGTCTCAATTTTGGAGGGAGTTTTGCCGTTTGATTGGGGCTTCCGTCAGTCTCTCTTCCGGCTTTCACCCCCAGTCTAACGGTCAAGCAGAACGGGCCAATCAGACTATTGGTCGCATCTTACGCAGTCTTTCTTTTCGCAACCCTGCGTCTTGGTCAGAACAGCTCCCCTGGGCAGAATACGCCCACAACTCGCTTCCTTCGTCTGCGACCGGGCTATCTCCTTTTCAGAGTAGCCTCGGGTACCAGCCTCCGCTGTTCTCATCTCAGTTCGCCGAGTCCAGCGTCCCCTCCGCTCAGGCTTTTGTCCAACGTTGCGAGCGCACCTGGAAGAGGGTCAGGTCTGCACTTTGCCGTTATAGGGCGCAGACTGTGAGGGCTGCTAATAAGCGTAGAACTAAGAGTCCTAGATATTGTCGCGGTCAGAGAGTTTGGCTCTCCACTCAGAACCTTCCCCTTAAGACGGCTTCTCGCAAGTTGACCCCGCGGTTCATTGGTCCGTTCCGTATTTCTCGGGTCATTAATCCTGTCGCAGTTCGACTTCTTCTTCCGCGATACCTTCGTCGCGTCCACCCGGTCTTCCATGTCTCCTGTATTAAGCCCGTTCTTCGCGCCCCCGCTCGTCTTCCCCCCCCCCCCCCCATCCTTGTCGAGGGCGCACCCATCTACAGGGTCCGCAGGATTTTGGACATGCGTCCTCGGGGCCGTGGTCACCAGTACCTTGTCGATTGGGAGGGGTACGGTCCTGAGGAGAGGAGTTGGGTTCCCTCTCGGGACGTGCTGGACCGTGCGCTGATCGAGGATTTCCTCCGTTGCCGCCAGGTTTCCTCCTCGAGTGCGCCAGGAGGCGCTCGGTGAGTGGGGGGGTACTGTCATGTTGTGTCTTGTCTCTGTCCTTTCCCTTCACCCTGTCTCCCTCTGCTGGTCGTTGTTAGGTTACCTTTTCTCCCCCGCTTTCTCCCAGCTGTTCCTTGTCTCCTCTAACTACCCATTCACCCCGTTTCCCACCTGTTCCCTTTTTCCCTCTGATTAGGTCCCTATATCTCTCTCTGTTTCTGTTCCTGTCCTTGTCGGATTCTTGTTTGTGTTTCATGCCTGAGCCAGACTATCGTCATGTTTGCTGTAACCTTGTCCTGTCCTGTCGGAATCTGCCGGTCTATCTGAGCCTACCTATGTTTGGTTATTAAAGAAGCTCTGTTTAAGTTAGTTCGCTTTTGGGTCCTCATTCACTCACCATAACAAAAGGAGTTAAAGAAGTAGTAAAAATAAAAGCAGAAGCTCTCTCTCTCGTGCTCTCTCTACACACATATACACACACTTTTTCAGCATGAGTAACTCAGCGCCTCATCATTACCCTCCTTGTATGCAAAGCTGTGAAAAAAAATCTTACAGAATACAATATTTGGCAGGCAGGCAGGCAGACAGTAGCTAGCGTGTGTGTGTGTGTGTGGCAGGTGTGTTCAGCGGGGGTGTTGTGTGGAAATGACGGTAGGCTCTCTGCTGTGACTGAGTACTGAGTTCGAACAAGTTTGCCTGATGCATAACAAACTAACCAACACCAGCCAGGAGAGGAGTCAATGCATGTACGCCAGATAGCTTTGGAATTCAAATAATTCCAGGTATTCAGTGAATATGATTATCCAGCTTCCTTCGCTTCAGCTAAAGCTAAGACAGGCTGTGTCCTCTTCCATCAACATTCACCAATCAACCTATCCCTCATCTCTGTCCTCTCCCTCTACCTTTTCTTTTTCTCAGTCACACTTTATTTGAAGGTGGTATACATGTCGCATTCATAGCATAAGATATTCATAAAACTTCTCTCCAAGAAAGTTATTGTCATTTCTCCTTTTTTCTTCTTCTGTTTCTGCTCTAGCCCTCTCCCTGACAGAGTTGGTCAATGATAACACTGAAAATATGCTGTTTTACCCATTAGCCAGACTTGTCCGTCAATTTCCATCCTCCTTTGTCTATCACCCATCCCCCATCTCTTATTTCCTTCCATCTCTGAGGTCACGGTGTATCGGTCTTTCTCCTCACGTCTTCTTGGGACTTTGAGTGTTGTGTCCTGCAAAAAGAGTACTAGTTGGTTCAGTCACAGAATGACTGACGATACATATTTAACGCATGGTATTAAAAATGAAAGGATCCGTTCTCCTTCTTTATTCTGAGACCCAGGGGGGGAAAAACAAGCTTCAATAATGGATGAGAGAAAGGTTCGCTAAGAAAAGCCAGGGCCATGAGATTGAGCTAAGGGAGAGAGTGGAAATTAGGGATGGAGGGAGAGAGGGAAGAGGGATGAAGGTAGATAGGGATGATGGATGGAGGGAGAGAGGGATGATGGATGGAGAGAGAGTGGAAAAGAGGGATGAGCAGGGAAGGAGGGAGATAGAGGAAAGGAGGGATGGAGGGAGAGAGGGATGGAGGGATGAGGGAGAGAGTGGAAAAGAGGGATGAGACAGAAAGGAGGGATGCAGGGAGAGAGTGGAAAGAAGGGATGGAGCTGGGAGGGAGGGAGAGAGTGGAAAGGAGAGATGGAGGGAGAGAGGGAGGAGGGATGGAACAGGAATGGAGGGAGAGGGCGAGACCCAGATGCAGACCCAGGAGGCAGATGGATGGAGTCTTAAAATGTTTATTAATACAAAAAGGGGTAGGCAAAAGAATGGTTGTGTACAGGCAAAAGGTCAAAACCAGTTCAGAGTCCAATAGGTACCAATGGACAGGCACATTCAAGGTCAGGGAAGATAGGATGATCAGGCAGGGGGGAAAGTAGAGTCCAGAGTCAGGCAGTGGTCAACACCGGGAAGACTAGCAAAAGAGAATAGAGAAACAACGCTAGTTGACTTGACTAAACATATTAGATGAACAGACACAGAGAGACAGAAACATAGGGATGAATACACTGGAGAAAATGGGTGAAACAGACCAGGGCTTGACAGAGGAGGGATGGAGCAGAGATGAGGGAGAGAGTGTAAAGAAGGGATGGGAGCAGGGATGGAGGGAGAGAGTGTAAAGAAGGGATGGAGTAGGGATGGAGGGAGAGAGTGTAGGGATGGGTAGAGAGTGGAAAGGAGGGATGGAGTAGGGATGGAGGGAGAGAGTGAAACGGAGGGATGGAGGGATGGAGGAAGAGAGTGGAAAGGAGGGATGGAGTAGGGATGGAGGGAGAGAGTATAAAGAAGGGATGGAGCAGGGATGGGGAGAGAGTGAAACGGAGGGATGGAGGGATGGAGGAAGAGAGTGGAAATGAGGGATGGAGCAGGGATGAGAGAGAGAGTGGAAAGAAGGATGGAGCAGGGATGAGGGAGAGAGTGGAAAGAAGGGATGGAGTAGGGATGGAGGGAGAGAGTATAAAGAAGGGATGGAGCAGGGATGGGGAGAGAGTGAAACGGAGGGATGGAGGGATGGAGGAAGAGAGTGGAAATGAGGGATGGAGCAGGGATGAGAGAGAGAGTGGAAAGAAGGATGGAGCAGGGATGAGGGAGAGAGTGGAAAGAAGGGATGGAGTAGGGATGGAGGGAGAGAGTGAAACGGAGGGATGGAGGGATGGAGGAAGAGAGTGGAAAGGAGGGATTGAGTAGGGATGGAGGGAGAGAGTGAAACGGAGGGATGGAGGGATGGAGGGAGAGAGTGAAACAGAGGGATGGAGGGATGAGGAAGAGAGTGGAAAGGAGGGATGGAGCAGGGATGGGGAGAGAGTGGGAAGGAGGGATGGAGTAGGGATGGAGGGAGAGAGTGAAACGGAGGGATGGAGGAAGAGAGTGGAAAGGAGGGATGGAGCAGGGATGGGGAGAGAGTGGAAAGGAGGGATGGAGTAGGGATGGAGGGAGAGAGTGAAACGGAGGGATGGAGGGATGGAGGAAGAGAGTGGAAAAGAGGGATGTAGGGATGGAGGGAGAGAGTGTAAAGAAGGGATGGAGCAGGGATGGGGAGTGAGTGGAAAGGAGGGATGGAGTAGGGATGGAGGGAGAGAGTGAAACAGAGGGATGGAGGGATGGAGGAAGAGAGTGGAAAGGAGGGATGGAGTAGGGATGGAGGGAGAGAGCATAAAGAAGGGATGGAGCAGGGATGGGGAGAGAGTGAAATGGAGGGATGGATGGATGGAGGAAGAGAGTGAAAATGAGGGATGGAGCAGGGATGGAGAGAGAGAGTGGAAAGAAGGGATGGAGTAGGGATGGAGGAAGAGAGTGAAACGGAGGGATGGAGGGATGGGGGAAGAGAGTGGAAACGAGGGATGGAGCAGGGATGGAGGAAGAGAGTCGAAAGAAGGGATGGAGCAGGGATGAGGGAGAGAGTGGAAAGGAGGGATGGAGGGATGGAGGGAGAGAGTGAAACAGAGGGATGGAGGGATGAGGAAGAGAGTGGAAAGGAGGGATGGAGCAGGGATGGGGAGAGAGTGGGAAGGAGGGATGGAGTAGGGATGGCGGGAGAGAGTGAAACGGAGGGATGAGGAAGAGAGTGGAAAGGAGGGATGGAGCAGGGATGTGGAGAGAGTGGAAAGGAGGGATGAGTAGGGATGGAGGGAGAGAGTGAAACGGAGGGATGGAGGGATGGAGGAAGAGAGTGGAAAAGAGGGATGTAGGGATGGAGGGAGAGAGTGTAAAGAAGGGATGGAGCAGGGATGGGGAGTGAGTGGAAAGGAGGGATGGAGTAGGGATGGAGGGAGAGAGTGAAACAGAGGGATGGAGGGATGGAGGAAGAGAGTGGAAAGGAGGGATGGAGTAGGGATGGAGGGAGAGAGCATAAAGAAGGGATGGAGCAGGGATGGGGAGAGAGTGAAACGGAGGGATGGATGGATGGAGGAAGAGAGTGAAAATGAGGGATGGAGCAGGGATGGAGAGAGAGAGTGGAAAGAAGGGATGGAGTAGGGATGGAGGAAGAGAGTGAAACGGAGGGATGGAGGGATGGGGGAAGAGAGTGGAAACGAGGGATGGAGCAGGGATGGAGGAAGAGAGTCGAAAGAAGGGATGGAGCAGGGATGAGGGAGAGAGTGGAAAGGAGGGATGGAGGGATGGAGGGAGAGAGTGAAACAGAGGGATGGAGGGATGAGGAAGAGAGTGGAAAGGAGGGATGGAGCAGGGATGGGGAGAGAGTGGGAAGGAGGGATGGAGTAGGGATGGCGGGAGAGAGTGAAACGGAGGGATGAGGAAGAGAGTGGAAAGGAGGGATGGAGCAGGGATGTGGAGAGAGTGGAAAGGAGGGATGAGTAGGGATGGAGGGAGAGAGTGAAACGGAGGGATGGAGGGATGGAGGAAGAGAGTGGAAAAGAGGGATGTAGGGATGGAGGGAGAGAGTGTAAAGAAGGGATGGAGCAGGGATGGGGAGTGAGTGGAAAGGAGGGATGGAGTAGGGATGGAGGGAGAGAGTGAAACAGAGGGATGGAGGGATGGAGGAAGAGAGTGGAAAGGAGGGATGGAGTAGGGATGGAGGGAGAGAGCATAAAGAAGGGATGGAGCAGGGATGGGGAGAGAGTGAAACGGAGGGATGGATGGATGGAGGAAGAGAGTGGAAAGAAGGATGGAGCAGGGATGAGGGAGAGAGTGGAAAGAAGGGATGGAGTAGGGATGGAGGAAGAGAGTGAAACGGAGGGATGGAGGGATGGGGGAAGAGAGTGGAAACGAGGGATGGAGCAGGGATGGAGAGAGAGTGTAAAGAAGGGATGGAGCAGGGATGGAGGGAGAGAGTCGAAAGAAGGGATGGAGCAGGGATGAGGGAGAGAGTGGAAAGAAGGGATGGAGCAGGGATGGAGAGAGAGTGGAAAGAAGGGATGGAGCAGGGATAATTGAGAGAGTGAAAAGGATGGATGGAGGAAGAGAGTGGAAAGGAGGGATGGAGCAGGGATGAGGGAGAGAGTGAAAAGGAGGAATGGAGGGATGGAGGAAGAGAGTGGAAAGGAGGAATGGAGGGATGGAGTCAGAGAGTGGAAAGGAGGGATGGAGCAGGGATGAGGGAGAGAGTGAAAAGGAGGGATGGAGCAGGGATGGAGGGAGAGAGTGGAAAGGAGAGATGGAGCAGGGATGGAGGGAGAGAGTCGAAAGAAGGGATGGAGCAGGGATGAGGGAGAGAGTGGAAAGGAGGGATGGAGCAGGGATGGAGAGAGATTGAAAGAAGGGATGGAGCAGGGATGAGGGAGAGAGTGAAAAGGATGGATGGAGGAAGAGAGTGGAAAGGAGGGATGGAGCAGGGATGAAGGTAGAGAGTGTAAAGAATGGATGGAGCAGGGATGGAGAGAGAGTGGAAAGAAGGATGGAGCAGGGATGAGGGAGAGAGCGAAAAGGATGGATGGAGGAAGAGGGTGGAAGGGAGGGATGGAGCAGGGATGAAGGTAGATAGTGTAAAGCACGGATGGAGCAGGGATGGAGAGAGAGTGGAAAGGGGGGGTGGAGGGATGGAGGTAGAGAGTGGAAAGGAGGTATGGAGCAGGGATGAGAGAGAGAGTGAAAAGGAGTGATGGAGGAAGAGAGTGGAAAGGAGGGATGGTGTAGGGATAAAGGCAGAGAGTGGAAATGAGGGATGGAGCAGGGATGAGGGAGAGAGTGAAAAGGATGGAGGAAGAGAGTGGAAAGGAGGGATGGAGCAGGGATGAAGGTAGATAGTGTAAAGAATGGATGGAGCAGGGATGGAGAGAGAGTGGAAAGAAGGATGGAGCAGGATTGAGGGAGAGAGTGAAAAGGAAGGGTAAAGCAGGGATGGAGGAAGATAGTGGAAATGAGGGATGGAGCAGGGATGAGGGAGAGAGTGAAAAGGATGGAGGAAGAGAGTGGAAAGGAGGGATGGAGCATGGATGAGGGAGAGAGTGAAAAGGAGGGATGGAGGAAGAGAGTGGAAAGGAGGGATGGTGCAGGGATGAAGGCAGAGAGTGGAAATTAGGGATGGAGCATGGATGAGGGAGAGAGTGAAACGGAAGGATGCAGGAAGAGAGTGTAAAGGAGGGATGGAGCAGGGATGAGGGAGAGAGTGAAAAGCAGGGATGGAGGGATGGAGCAGGGATGTAGGGAGAGAGTGTAAAGAAGGGATGGAGCAGGGATGAAGGTAGATAGTGAAAAGGAAGGGTAAAGCAGGGATGGAGGAAGATAGTGGAAATGAGGGATGGAGCAGGGATGAGGGAGAGAGTGAAAAGGATGGAGGAAGAGAGTGGAAAGGAGGGATGGAGCATGGATGAGGGAGAGAGTGAAAAGGAGGGATGGAGGAAGAGAGTGGAAAGGAGCGATGGAGCAGGGATGAAGGTAGATAGTGTAAAGAATGGATGGAGCAGGGATGGAGAGAGAGTGGAAAGAAGGATGGAGCAGGATTGAGGGAGAGATTGAAAAGGAAGGGTAAAGCAGGGATGGAGGAAGATAGTGTAAAGAACGGATGGAGCAGGGATGGAGAGAGAGTGGAAAGGGGGGGTGGAGGGATGGAGGTAGAGAGTGGAAAGGAGGTATGGAGCAGGGATGAGAGAGAGAGTGAAAAGGATGGAGGAAGAGAGTGGAAAGGAGGGATGGAGCATGGATGAGGGAGAGAGTGAAAAGGAGTGATGGAGGAAGAGAGTGGAAATGAGGGATGGTGTAGGGATAAAGGCAGAGAGTGGAAATGAGGGATGGAGCAGGGATGAGGGAGAGAGTGAAAAGGATGGAGGAAGAGAGTGGAAAGGAGGGATGGAGCATGGATGAGGGAGAGAGTGAAAAGGAGGGATGGAGGAGGGATGAAGGTAGAGAGTGTAAAGAACGGATGGAGCAGGGATGGAGAGAGAGTGGAAAGAAGGATGGAGCAGGGATGAGGGAGAGAGTGAAAAGGGGGGATGGAGGGATGGAGGTAGAGAGTGGAAAGGAGGGATGGAGCATCGATGAGGGAGAGAGTGAAAAGGAGGGATGGAGGAAGAGAGTGGAAAGGAGGGATGGTGCAGGGATGAAGGCAGAGAGTGGAAATTAGGGATGGAGCATGGATGAGGGAGAGAGTGAAACGGAAGGATGCAGGAAGAGAGTGTAAAGGATGGATGGAGCAGGGATGAGGGAGAGAGTGAAAAGCAGGGATGGAGGGATGGAGCAGGGATGTAGGGAGAGAGTGTAAAGAAGGGATGGAGCAGGGATGAAGGTAGATAGTGTAAAGAATGGATGGAGCAGGGATGGAGAGAGAGTGGAAAGAAGGATGGAGCAGGATTGAGGGAGAGAGTGAAAAGGAAGGGTAAAGCAGGGATGGAGGAAGATAGTGTAAAGAACGGATGGAGCAGGGATGGAGAGAGAGTGGAAAGGGGGGGTGGAGGGTGGATGAGGGAGAGAGTGAAAAGGGGGGGTGGAGGGATGGAGGTAGAGAGTGGAAAGGAGGTATGGAGCAGGGATGAGAGAGAGAGTGAAAAGGAGTGATGGAGGAAGAGAGTGGAAATGAGGGATGGTGTAGGGATAAAGGCAGAGAGTGGAAATGAGGGATGGAGCAGGGATGAGGGAGAGAGTGAAAAGGATGGAGGAAGAGAGTGGAAAGGAGGGATGGAGCATGGATGAGGGAGAGAGTGAAAAGGAGGGATGGAGCAGGGATGAAGGTAGAGAGTGTAAAGAACGGATGGAGCAGGGATGGAGAGAGAGTGGAAAGAAGGATGGAGCAGGGATGAGGGAGAGAGTGAAAAGGGGGGATGGAGGGATGGAGGTAGAGAGTGGAAAGGAGGGATGGAGCATCGATGAGGGAGAGAGTGAAAAGGAGGGATGGAGGAAGAGAGTGGAAAGGAGGGATGGTGCAGGGATGAAGGCAGAGATTGGAAATTAGGGATGGAGCAGGGATGAGGGAGAGAGTGAAACGGAAGGATGCAGGAAGAGAGTGTAAAGGAGGGATGGAGCAGGGATGAGGGAGAGAGTGAAAAGCAGGGATGGAGGGATGGAGCAGGGATGTAGGGAGAGAGTGTAAAGAAGGGATGGAGCAGGGATGAAGGTAGAGAGTGTAAAGAACGGATGGAGCAGGGATGGAGAGAGAGTGGAAAGAAGGATGGAGCAGGATTGAGGGAGAGAGTGAAAAGGAAGGGTAAAGCAGGGATGGAGGAAGATAGTGGAAAGGAGGGATGGAGCATGGATGAGGGAGAGAGTGAAAAGGAGGGATGGAGGAAGAGAGTGGAAAGGAGCGATGGAGCAGGGATGAGGGAGAGAGTGAAACAGAGGGATGGAGGGATGGAGGAAGAGAGTGGAAAGGAGGGATGGAGTAGGGATGGAGGGAGAGAGCATAAAGAAGGGATGGAGCAGGGATGGGGAGAGAGTGAAACGGAGGGATGGATGGATGGAGGAAGAGAGTGAAAATGAGGGATGGAGCAGGGATGGAGAGAGAGAGTGGAAAGAAGGGATGGAGTAGGGATGGAGGAAGAGAGTGAAACGGAGGGATGGAGGGATGGGGGAAGAGAGTGGAAACGAGGGATGGAGCAGGGATGGAGGAAGAGAGTCGAAAGAAGGGATGGAGCAGGGATGAGGGAGAGAGTGGAAAGGAGGGATGGAGGGATGGAGGGAGAGAGTGAAACAGAGGGATGGAGGGATGAGGAAGAGAGTGGAAAGGAGGGATGGAGCAGGGATGGGGAGAGAGTGGGAAGGAGGGATGGAGTAGGGATGGCGGGAGAGAGTGAAACGGAGGGATGAGGAAGAGAGTGGAAAGGAGGGATGGAGCAGGGATGTGGAGAGAGTGGAAAGGAGGGATGAGTAGGGATGGAGGGAGAGAGTGAAACGGAGGGATGGAGGGATGGAGGAAGAGAGTGGAAAAGAGGGATGTAGGGATGGAGGGAGAGAGTGTAAAGAAGGGATGGAGCAGGGATGGGGAGTGAGTGGAAAGGAGGGATGGAGTAGGGATGGAGGGAGAGAGTGAAACAGAGGGATGGAGGGATGGAGGAAGAGAGTGGAAAGGAGGGATGGAGTAGGGATGGAGGGAGAGAGCATAAAGAAGGGATGGAGCAGGGATGGGGAGAGAGTGAAACGGAGGGATGGATGGATGGAGCAAGAGAGTGGAAAGAAGGATGGAGCAGGGATGAGGGAGAGAGTGGAAAGAAGGGATGGAGTAGGGATGGAGGAAGAGAGTGAAACGGAGGGATGGAGGGATGGGGGAAGAGAGTGGAAACGAGGGATGGAGCAGGGATGGAGAGAGAGTGTAAAGAAGGGATGGAGCAGGGATGGAGGGAGAGAGTCGAAAGAAGGGATGGAGCAGGGATGAGGGAGAGAGTGGAAAGAAGGGATGGAGCAGGGATGGAGAGAGAGTGGAAAGAAGGGATGGAGCAGGGATAATTGAGAGAGTGAAAAGGATGGATGGAGGAAGAGAGTGGAAAGGAGGGATGGAGCAGGGATGAGGGAGAGAGTGAAAAGGAGGAATGGAGGGATGGAGGAAGAGAGTGGAAAGGAGGAATGGAGGGATGGAGTCAGAGAGTGGAAAGGAGGGATGGAGCAGGGATGAGGGAGAGAGTGAAAAGGAGGGATGGAGCAGGGATGGAGGGAGAGAGTGGAAAGGAGAGATGGAGCAGGGATGGAGGGAGAGAGTCGAAAGAAGGGATGGAGCAGGGATGAGGGAGAGAGTGGAAAGGAGGGATGGAGCAGGGATGGAGAGAGATTGAAAGAAGGGATGGAGCAGGGATGAGGGAGAGAGTGAAAAGGATGGATGGAGGAAGAGAGTGGAAAGGAGGGATGGAGCAGGGATGAAGGTAGAGAGTGTAAAGAATGGATGGAGCAGGGATGGAGAGAGAGTGGAAAGAAGGATGGAGCAGGGATGAGGGAGAGAGCGAAAAGGATGGATGGAGGAAGAGGGTGGAAGGGAGGGATGGAGCAGGGATGAAGGTAGATAGTGTAAAGCACGGATGGAGCAGGGATGGAGAGAGAGTGGAAAGGGGGGGTGGAGGGATGGAGGTAGAGAGTGGAAAGGAGGTATGGAGCAGGGATGAGAGAGAGAGTGAAAAGGAGTGATGGAGGAAGAGAGTGGAAAGGAGGGATGGTGTAGGGATAAAGGCAGAGAGTGGAAATGAGGGATGGAGCAGGGATGAGGGAGAGAGTGAAAAGGATGGAGGAAGAGAGTGGAAAGGAGGGATGGAGCAGGGATGAAGGTAGATAGTGTAAAGAATGGATGGAGCAGGGATGGAGAGAGAGTGGAAAGAAGGATGGAGCAGGATTGAGGGAGAGAGTGAAAAGGAAGGGTAAAGCAGGGATGGAGGAAGATAGTGGAAATGAGGGATGGAGCAGGGATGAGGGAGAGAGTGAAAAGGATGGAGGAAGAGAGTGGAAAGGAGGGATGGAGCATGGATGAGGGAGAGAGTGAAAAGGAGGGATGGAGGAAGAGAGTGGAAAGGAGGGATGGTGCAGGGATGAAGGCAGAGAGTGGAAATTAGGGATGGAGCATGGATGAGGGAGAGAGTGAAACGGAAGGATGCAGGAAGAGAGTGTAAAGGAGGGATGGAGCAGGGATGAGGGAGAGAGTGAAAAGCAGGGATGGAGGGATGGAGCAGGGATGTAGGGAGAGAGTGTAAAGAAGGGATGGAGCAGGGATGAAGGTAGATAGTGAAAAGGAAGGGTAAAGCAGGGATGGAGGAAGATAGTGGAAATGAGGGATGGAGCAGGGATGAGGGAGAGAGTGAAAAGGATGGAGGAAGAGAGTGGAAAGGAGGGATGGAGCATGGATGAGGGAGAGAGTGAAAAGGAGGGATGGAGGAAGAGAGTGGAAAGGAGCGATGGAGCAGGGATGAAGGTAGATAGTGTAAAGAATGGATGGAGCAGGGATGGAGAGAGAGTGGAAAGAAGGATGGAGCAGGATTGAGGGAGAGATTGAAAAGGAAGGGTAAAGCAGGGATGGAGGAAGATAGTGTAAAGAACGGATGGAGCAGGGATGGAGAGAGAGTGGAAAGGGGGGGTGGAGGGATGGAGGTAGAGAGTGGAAAGGAGGTATGGAGCAGGGATGAGAGAGAGAGTGAAAAGGATGGAGGAAGAGAGTGGAAAGGAGGGATGGAGCATGGATGAGGGAGAGAGTGAAAAGGAGTGATGGAGGAAGAGAGTGGAAATGAGGGATGGTGTAGGGATAAAGGCAGAGAGTGGAAATGAGGGATGGAGCAGGGATGAGGGAGAGAGTGAAAAGGATGGAGGAAGAGAGTGGAAAGGAGGGATGGAGCATGGATGAGGGAGAGAGTGAAAAGGAGGGATGGAGGAGGGATGAAGGTAGAGAGTGTAAAGAACGGATGGAGCAGGGATGGAGAGAGAGTGGAAAGAAGGATGGAGCAGGGATGAGGGAGAGAGTGAAAAGGGGGGATGGAGGGATGGAGGTAGAGAGTGGAAAGGAGGGATGGAGCATCGATGAGGGAGAGAGTGAAAAGGAGGGATGGAGGAAGAGAGTGGAAAGGAGGGATGGTGCAGGGATGAAGGCAGAGAGTGGAAATTAGGGATGGAGCATGGATGAGGGAGAGAGTGAAACGGAAGGATGCAGGAAGAGAGTGTAAAGGATGGATGGAGCAGGGATGAGGGAGAGAGTGAAAAGCAGGGATGGAGGGATGGAGCAGGGATGTAGGGAGAGAGTGTAAAGAAGGGATGGAGCAGGGATGAAGGTAGATAGTGTAAAGAATGGATGGAGCAGGGATGGAGAGAGAGTGGAAAGAAGGATGGAGCAGGATTGAGGGAGAGAGTGAAAAGGAAGGGTAAAGCAGGGATGGAGGAAGATAGTGTAAAGAACGGATGGAGCAGGGATGGAGAGAGAGTGGAAAGGGGGGGTGGAGGGTGGATGAGGGAGAGAGTGAAAAGGGGGGGTGGAGGGATGGAGGTAGAGAGTGGAAAGGAGGTATGGAGCAGGGATGAGAGAGAGAGTGAAAAGGAGTGATGGAGGAAGAGAGTGGAAATGAGGGATGGTGTAGGGATAAAGGCAGAGAGTGGAAATGAGGGATGGAGCAGGGATGAGGGAGAGAGTGAAAAGGATGGAGGAAGAGAGTGGAAAGGAGGGATGGAGCATGGATGAGGGAGAGAGTGAAAAGGAGGGATGGAGCAGGGATGAAGGTAGAGAGTGTAAAGAACGGATGGAGCAGGGATGGAGAGAGAGTGGAAAGAAGGATGGAGCAGGGATGAGGGAGAGAGTGAAAAGGGGGGATGGAGGGATGGAGGTAGAGAGTGGAAAGGAGGGATGGAGCATCGATGAGGGAGAGAGTGAAAAGGAGGGATGGAGGAAGAGAGTGGAAAGGAGGGATGGTGCAGGGATGAAGGCAGAGATTGGAAATTAGGGATGGAGCAGGGATGAGGGAGAGAGTGAAACGGAAGGATGCAGGAAGAGAGTGTAAAGGAGGGATGGAGCAGGGATGAGGGAGAGAGTGAAAAGCAGGGATGGAGGGATGGAGCAGGGATGTAGGGAGAGAGTGTAAAGAAGGGATGGAGCAGGGATGAAGGTAGAGAGTGTAAAGAACGGATGGAGCAGGGATGGAGAGAGAGTGGAAAGAAGGATGGAGCAGGATTGAGGGAGAGAGTGAAAAGGAAGGGTAAAGCAGGGATGGAGGAAGATAGTGGAAAGGAGGGATGGAGCATGGATGAGGGAGAGAGTGAAAAGGAGGGATGGAGGAAGAGAGTGGAAAGGAGCGATGGAGCAGGGATGAGGGAGAGAGTGAAAAGGATGGAGGAAGAGAGTGGAAAGGAGGGATGGAGCATGGATGAGGGAGAGAGTGAAAAGGAGGGATGGAGAAGAGAGTGGAAAGGAGGGATGGAGCAGGGATGAAGGTAGAGAGTGTAAAGAACGGATGGAGCAGGGATGGAGAGAGAGTGTAAAGAAGGATGGAGCAGGGATGAGGGACAGAGTGAAAAGGGGGGATGGAGGGATGGAGGTAGAGAGTGGAAAGGAGGGATGGAGCATCGATGAGGGAGAGAGTGAAAAGGAGGGATGGAGGAAGAGAGTGGAAAGGAGGGATGGTGCAGGGATGAAGGCAGAGAGTGGAAATTAGGGATGGAGCAGGGATGAGGGAGAGAGTGAAACGGATGGAGGAAGAGAGTGGAAAGGAGGGATGGAGCATGGATGAGGGAGAGAGTGAAAAGGAGGGATGGAGGAAGGGAGTGGAAAGGAGGGATGGAGCAGGGATGAAGGTAGAGAGTGTAAAGAACGGATGGAGCAGGGATGGAGAGAGAGTGGAAAGAAGGATGGAGCAGGGATGAGGGAGAGAGTGAAAAGGGGGGATGGAGGGATGGAGGTAGAGAGTGGAAAGGAGGGATGGAGCATCGATGAGGGAGAGAGTGAAAAGGAGGGATGGAGGAAGAGAGTGGAAAGGAGGGATGGTGCAGGGATGAAGGCAGAGAGTGGAAATTAGGGATGGAGCAGGGATGAGGGAGAGAGTGAAACGGAAGGATGCAGGAAGAGAGTGTAAAGGAGGGATGGAGCAGGGATGAGGGAGAGAGTGAAAAGCAGGGATGGAGGGATGGAGCAGGGATGTAGGGAGAGAGTGTAAAGAAGGGATGGAGCAGGGAAGAAGGTAGATAGTGTAAAGAACGGATGGAGCAGGGATGGAGAGAGAGTGGAAAGGGGGGGTGGAGGGTGGATGAGGGAGAGAGTGAAAAGGGGAGGTGGAGGGATGGAGGTAGAGAGTGGAAAGGAGGGATGGTGTAGGGATAAAGGCAGAGAGTGGAAATGAGGGATGGAGCAGGGATGAGGGAGAGAGTGAAAAGGATGGAGGAAGAGAGTGGAAAGGAGGGATGGAGCAGGGATGAAGGTAGAGAGTATAAAGAACGGATGGAGCAGGGATGGAGAGAGTGGAAAGAAGGATGGAGCAGGATTGAGGGAGAGAGTGAAAAGGAAGGGTAAAGCAGGGATGGAGGAAGAGAGTGGAAAGGAGGGATGGAGCATGGATGAGGGAGAGAGTGAAAAGGAGGGATGGAGGAAGAGAGTGGAAAGGAGGGATGGAGCAGGGATGAAGGTAGAGAGTGTAAAGAACGGATGGAGCAGGGATGGAGAGAGAGTGGAAAGAAGGATGGAGCAGGGATGAGGGAGAGAGTGAAAAGGGGGGATGGAGGGATGGAGGTAGAGAGTGGAAAGGAGGGATGGAGCATCGATGAGGGAGAGAGTGAAAAGGAGGGATGGAGGAAGAGAGTGGAAAGGAGGGATGGTGCAGGGATGTAGGCAGAGAGTGGAAATGAGGGATGGAGCAGGAATGAGGGAGAGAGTGAAACGGAAGGATACAGGAAGAGAGTGTAAAGGAGGGATTGGAGCAGGGATGAGGGAGAGAGTGAAAAGGAGGGATGGAGGAGGGATGTAGGGAGAGAGTGTAAAGAAGGGATGGATGAGGGATGGGGAGAGAGTGGAATGGAGGGATGGAGCAGGGATGGAGGGAGAGAGTGGAAAAGAGGGATTGAGCAGGGATGGAGGGAGAGAGTGTAAAGAAGGTATGGAGCAGGGATGGGGAGAGAGTTGAAAGGAGGGATGGAGGGATGGAGGAAGAGAGTGAAACGGAGGGATGGAGGGATGGAGGAAGAGAGTGGAAAGGAGGGATGGAGCAGGGATGGGGAGAGAGTGGGAAGGAGGGATGGAGTAGGGATGGAGGGAGAGAGTGAAAAGGAGGGATGGAGGAAGAGAGTGGAAAGGAGGGATTGAGCAGGGATGGGGAGAGAGTGGAAAGGAGGGATGGAGTAGGGATGGAGGGAGAGAGTGAAACGGAGGGATGGAGGGATGGAGGAAGAGAGTGGAAAAGAGGGATGGAGTAGGGATGAGGGAGAGAGTGTAAAGAAGGGATGGAGAAGGGATGGGGAGAGAGTGGAAAGGAGGGATGAAGTAGGGATGGAGGGAGAGAGTGGAAAGGAGGGATGGAGCAGGGATGGAGAGAGAGTGTAAAGAAGGGATGGAGCAGGGATGAGGGAGAGAGTCGAAAGAAGGGATGGAGCAGGGATGAGGGAGAGAGTGGAAAGGAGGGATGGAGCAGGGATGGAGAGAGAGTGGAAAGAAGTGATGGAGCAGGGATGAGGGAGAGAGTGAAAAGGATAGATAGAGGAAGAGAGTGGAAAGGAGGGATGGAGCAGGGATGGAGGGAGAGAGTGAAAAGGAGGAATGGAGGGATGGAGGAAGAGAGTGGAAAGGAGGAATGGAGGGATGGAGTCAGAGTGGAAAGGAGGGATGGAGCGGGGATAAGGGAGAGAGTGAAAAGGAGGGATGGAGCAGGGATGGAGGGAGAGAGTGGAAAGGAGAGATGGACCAGGGATGGAGGGAGAGAGTCGAAAGAAGGGATGGAGCAGGGATGAGGGAGAGAGTGGAAAGGAGGGATGGAGCAGGGATGGAGAGAGAGTGGAAAGAAGGGATGGAGCAGGGATGAGGGAGAGAGTGAAAAGGATGGATGGAGGAAGAGAGTGGAAAGGAGGAATGGAGGGATGGAGTCAGAGAGTGGAAAGGAGGGATGGAGCAGGGATGAGGGAGAGAGTGAAAAGGATGGATGGAGGAAGAGAGTGGAAAGGAGGGATGGAGCAGGGATGAAGGTAGATAGTGTAAAGAACGGATGGAGCAGGGATGGAGAGAGAGTGGAAAGAAGGATGGAGCAGGAATGAGGGTTAGTGAAAAGGAAGGATAAAGCAGGGATGGAGGAAGAGAGTGGAAAGGAGGGATGGAGCAGGGATGAGGGAGAGAGTGAAAAGGGGGGGTGGAGGGATGGAGGTAGAGAGTGGAAAGGAGGGATGGAGCAGGGATGAGGGAGAGAGTGAAATGGATGGATGGAGGAAGAGAGTGGAAAGGAGGGATGGAGCAGGGATGAAGGTAGAGAGTGTAAAGAACGGATGGAGCAGGGATGGAGAGAGAGTGGAAAGAAGGATGGAACAGGAATGAGTGAGAGAGTGAAAAGGAAGGATAAAGCAGGAATGGAGGAAGAGACTGGAAAGGAGGGATGGAGCAGGGATGAGGGAGAGAGTGAAATGGAGGGATGGAGGAAGAGAGTGGAAAGGATGGATGGTGTAGGGATGAAGGCAGAGAGTGGAAATGAGGGATGGAGCAGGGATGAGGGAGAGAGTGAAAAGGATGGATGGAGGAAGAGAGTGGAAAGGAGGGATGGAGCAGGGATGGAGGAAGAGAGTGGAAAGGAGGGATGGAGCAGGGATGGAGGAAGAGAGTGGAAAGGAGGGATGGAGCAGGGATGAAGGTAGAGAGTGTAAAGAACGGATGGAGCAGGGATGGAGAGAGAGTGGAAAGAAGGATGGAACAGGAATGAGGGAGAGAGTGAAAAGGAAGGATAAAGCAGGGATGGAGGAAGAGAGTGGAAAGGAGGGATGGAGCAGGGATGAGGGAGAGAATGAAAAGGGGGGATGGAGGGATGGAGGTAGAGAGTAGAAAGGAGGAATGGAGCAGGGATGAGGGAGAGAGTGAAAAGGAGGGATGGAGGAAGAGAGTGGAAAGGAGGGATGGTGCAGGGATGAAGGCAGAGAGTGGAAATGAGGGATGGAGCAGGGTTGAGGGAGAGAGTGAAAAGGAGGGATGGATTGATGGAGGAAGAGAGTGGACAGGAGGGATGGAGCAGGGATGAGGGAGATTGTGAAAAGGAAGGATGGAGCAGGGATGGTAGAGACTGGAAAGAAGGGATGGGGAGATGGAGGAAGAGAGTGGAAAGGGGGGATGGAGCAGGGATGGAGAGAGAGTAGAAAGAAGGGATGGAGCAGGGATGAGGGAGAGAGTGAAACGGAGGGATGGAGGAAGAGAGTGTAAAGGAGGGATGGTGCAGGGATGAGGGAGAGAGTGAAAAGGAGCGATGGAGGGATGGAGCAGAGATGTAGGGAGAGAGTGTAAAGGGGGGATGGAGGGATGGAGGTAGAGAGTGGAAAGGAGGGATGGAGCAGGGATGAGGGAGAGAGTGAAAAGGAGGGATGGAGGAAGAGAGTGGAAAGGAGGGATGGTGCAGGGATGAAGGCAGAGAGTGGAAATGAGGGATGGAGCAGGGATGAGGGAGAGAGTGAAAAGGATGGATGGAGGAAGAGAGTGGAAAGGAGGGATGGAGCAGAGATGGAGAGAGAGTGTAAAGAAGTGATGGAGCAGGGATGGAGGGAGAGAGTGGAAAGGAGAGATGGAGCAGGGATGGAGGGAGAGAGTGGAAAGGAGGGATGGAGCAGGGATGGAGGTAGAGAGTGGAAAGAAGTGATGAAGCAGGGATGGAGCAGGGATGGAGGGAAAGTGGAAAGGAGGGATGGAGCAGGGATGGAGGGAGAGAGTGGAAAGAAGGGATGGAGGGATGGAGGAAGAGAGTGGAAAGGAGGGATGGAGCAGGGATGGAGGGAGAGAGTGGAAAGGAGGGATGGAGCAGGGATGGAGAGAGAGAGTGAAACGGAGGGATGGAGGGATGTAGGAAGAGAGTGGAAAGGAGGGATGGAGCAGGGATGGAGGGAGAGAGTGAAAAGGAAGTATAAAGCAGGGATGGAGGAAGAGAGTGGAAAGGAGGGATGGAGCAGGGATGATTGAGAGAGTGAAAAGGGGGGATGGAGGGATGGAGGTAGAGAGTGGAAAGGAGGGATGGAGCAGGGATGAGGGAGAGAGTGAAAAGGAGGGATGGAGGGAGAGAGTGGAAAGGAGGGATGGAGCAGGGATGAGGAATAGAGTGGAAAGGAGGGATGTAGCAGGGATGGAGGTAGATAGTGGAAAGAAGGGATGGAGCAGGAATGAGGGGGAGAGTGGAAAGGAGGGATGGATCAGTGATGGAGGTAGAGAGTGGAAAGGAGGGATGGAGGTAGAGAGTTCAAAGGATGGATGGAGGAAGAGAGTGGAAGGAGGGATGGAGCAGGGATGGAGGGAGAGAGTGGGAAGAAGGGACAGAGGGATGGAGGCAGAGAGTATAAATGAGCGATGGAGCAGGGATGGAGGCAGAGAGTGGAAAGGAGGGATGTGGAAGAGAGTGGAAAGGAGGGATGAAGCAGGGATGGAGGGAGAGAGGTGGGAGAGAGGAAAGGGGAGGGGGGCTGGGAGAGAGAAATGATGATGCATTGGTGGACAGATTTAGAGATAGAAGGGAAAGAAAAGGAGAGAGGGGTGGAGAGAGAGGTAAATGGCGACAGAGAGAGAGAGAGCTATGTGGTTCGAGAGCCCTGTGGTGTCAGTCAGCGCGGTTGGGCTGTCAGTCGGTGAAGGTGGCTGTGGGTATGACCTGGTGTTGCAGTGATACGTCTCCCCAGATTCAGGTCTTTGTCCCATTTAGGGTTACACATAGCTGGCTGCTCCTGATGCTTGGCTCTCAGACACGCACATCAAGCAAAAGCAGAGTCAGCCTGGCCCATGCAGCCGCAATGTCAACCAGCAACACACACACATACAATACCATTCCTCACGCTCTCTCTCTGTGTGTGTGTGTGTGTGTGTGTGTGTGAGAGAGAGAGGTAAAGTCAATTCATGTGTGTTTGAACTGAGAGACTTTTCTTCTGGAGAATCTGAAACCTTGCCTGTGGCATTCCCAAAGTATTCCCAATCCACGGTTTTTCCTGGATGAAAGTCTGAATGGTAAGGCTGGTAAGGCCTTCCCACACTGTGCAGTCGTAGCCAAAAGTTTTGAGAATGACACAAATATTAATTTCCACAAAGTTTGCTGCTTCAGTGTCTTTAGATATTTTGTCAGATGTTACTATTGAATACTGAAGTATAATTACAAGCATTTCATAAGTGTCAAAGGCTTTTATTGACAATTACATGAAGTTGATGCAAAGAGTCAACATTTGTAGTGTTGACCCTTCTTTTTCAAGACCTCTGCAATCCGCCCTGGCATGCTGTCAATTAACTTCTGGGCCACACTGATGGCAGCCCATTCTTGCAAAGTAAATACTTGGAGTTTGTTTGAATTTGTGGGTTTTTGATTGTCCACCCGCCTCTTGAGCATTGACTGCAAGTTCTCAATGGGATTAAGGCCTGGGGAGTTTCCTGGCCATGGACCCAAAATATCGATGTTTTGTTCCCTGAGCCACTTAGTTATCACTTTTGCCTTATGGCAAGGTGCTCCATCATGCTGGAAAAGGAATTGTTCGTCACCAAACTGTTCCTGGATGGCTGGGAGAAGTTTCTCTCTGAGGATGTGTAAAAACTGAAAGTATGCAGCTTAGAAATAGTTTTCAGATAGAAATTGTATGTCTGAGCTAAGAATCATATCGGCTTACAAAAAAAATACATGGTCGCTGAGGGAGAAAGTTCATTCTTGTGCATTTATCAGGCTGATCAGGCCTATTTGTCATGTAAACAAGATAATTAGGGAAATTCTTGAAAAGCAGTAACACATTTAAATCAAATATTATCTACTGCTATTACATTAAACTATTATACTAACATGACTAAACACAACAATCATATTATTTTGTCCATTATCAGTGTTATTGGTCAGTCCCCAGGATCGGCTTGTAACACAAGCCACACTAGACGACATTAAAAATACAACGTCGTAACATTAAACATTCTTGAAAATGCAAGCGTCTTACATTCTTCAAAAGATTAGGATCTTGGTAATCAAACTACGTTTTCCGATTTAAAATAGCTACTACAGAGAACAAATACCATGCTTTTGTTTGAGAAGAGCAATCAACAACAGAAACATTTTCCGCCATGACAGTTTTTACACATTCACATCTGAAGGTAAAATTATGACTTACATTCTGATATCTTGCTCTTATTTCTCTTCCTGAGGGTCCCAGTGATCAAATGAAGTGCCGTTTTCTTTGATAAAATCCATTTTTATAGCTTAAATCGAAACATTTTGTAACCTGTTTGGGCCGTGAATTCCATCTCTATCAATTTTTTAAGGAGCATTCGACGTGATTACACACCGTAAACAATCGTTTATCTAGTCATGGTTGGTTTCAGTGCATTGCTCTGGATGTTTGCAACATAGCCAAAAGTCATTGTCATGGACATGTACAGGCCCGTCTGAAGTTTGCTCGAGAGCATTTGGATGGTCCAGAAGAAGATTGGGAGAATGTCATATTGTCACGCCCTGGTCTTAGTATTTTGTGTTTTCTTTATTATTTTGGTCTGGCCAGGGTGTGACATGGGTTTTGTATGTGGTGTGTTTTGTCTTGGGGTTTTGTTAGGTATTGGGTTTGTGGCTTAGTAGGGGTATCTAGTATAGTCTATGGCTGTCTGGAGTGGTTCTCAATCAGAGGCAGGTGTTTATCGTTGTCTCTGATTGGGAACCATATTTAGGCAGCCATATTCTTTGAGTGTTTCGTGGGTGATTGTTCCTGTCTCTGTGTTTGTTTTGCACCAGTATAGGCTGTTAGGGTTTCTAGTTACGTTTATTGTTTTTGTACTGTTTGTGTTTCATCTTTATTAAACATGTATCAGAATAACCACGCTGCGTTTTGGTCCGCCTCTCCTTCGACGGAAGAAAACCCTAACAGAATCACCCACCACAACAGGACCAAGCGGCGTGGTGAAAGGCTGGAGCAGCGAAAAGAGGAATGGACGTGGGAGGACGTTTTTGGACGGCAAGAATATGGACTATACTACTTGGGAGGAAATAGACAGGTGGGCGGTCGACCCAGGGAGAGTGCCGGAGCCCGCCTGGGATTCTCTGGAGCAGTGAGAGGAAGGTTATAGGAGAATGGAGTTGGAGAAACGAACACGGCGGTGTGGAAGGAAGCCCGGGAGTCAGCCCCAAAAATGTCTTGGGGGGGGGGGGGGGGCTCACAGGGAGTATGGCTATGCCAGGTAGGAGACCTGCGCAAACTTGCTGTGCTTACCGGGGGGCTAGAGAGACCAGGCAGGCACCGTGTTATGCTGTGGTGCGCACGGTGTCTCCAGTGCTGGTGCATAGCCCGGTGCGGTACATACCAGCCCCGCGTATCGGCCGGGCTAGAGTAAGCATCGAGCCAAGTGTCATGAAGCCGGCTCTACGCATCTGGTCTCCAGTGCGTCTCCTTGGGCGGCTTACATGGCACCAGCCTTGCGCTCGGTGTCTCTGGTTCGCCTGCATAGCCCAGTGCGGGCTATTCCACCTCGCCGCACTGGCAGGGCGACCGGGAGTATTCATCCAGGTAAGGTTGAGCAGGCTCGGTGCTCAAGAGCTCCAGTGCGCCTGCACGGTCCGGTCTATCCAGTACCACCTCCACGCATCAGCCCTCCGGTGGCAGCTCCCCGCACCATACCTACTGTGAAGCCTGGGGGTAGAAACATCATGCTTTGGGGCTGTTTTTCTGCAAAGGGACCAGGACGACTGATCCGTGTAAAGGAAAGAATGAATGGGGCCATGTATCGTGAGAATTTGAGTGAAAACCTCCTTCCATCAGCAAGGGCATTGAAGATGAAACGTGGCTGGGTCTTTCAGCATGACAATGATCCCAAACACACCGCCCGGGCAACGAAGGAGTGGCTTCGTAAGAAGCATTTCAAGGTCCTGGCGTGGCCTAGCCAGTCTCCAGATCTCAACCCCATAGAAAATCTTTGGAGGGAGTTGAAAGTCTGTGTTGCCCAGCAACAGCCCCAAAACAACACTGCTCTAGAGGAGATCTGCATGGAGGAATGGGCCAAAATACCAGCAACAGTGTGTCAAAACCTTGTGAAGCTTTACAGAAAACATTTGACATCTGTCATTGCCAACAAAGGGTATATAACAAAGTAGTTTAGATAAACTTTTGTTATTGACCAAATACTTATTTTCCACCATAATTTGCAAATCCATTCATTAAAAATCATACAATGTGATTTTCTGGATTTTTTTTCTCATTTTGTCTGTCATAGTTGAAGTGTACCTATGATGAAAATTACAGGCCTCTCATCTTTTTAAGTGGGAGAACTTGCACAATTGGTGGCTGACTAAATACTTTTTTGCCCCACTGTAGATTAGGGTATGTCTTCAGTAGTGGTACTGAATCAGCAGACCTAGACCCTGTCACACTGAACCAGCCAAGACGTAGTGGTACTGAATCAGCAGACCTAGACCCTGTCACACTGATAGCGCGAACATGTCTGAAAATCGTTTACAACCTAAGAATTTGCCCGCGATATGGACATTTTCTTTGGGACAGCAAAATCGTGGTTAGCGATGGTTGCCAGATTTACTACTGACTGACCAACCCCGAAAGTGATTTCATATGATTTGATTTCCGTGACTGGCACAGCTTGACTGACTAACACACACTCATATCAGCCCACCGACATCCCATTTTACTCTCCCTCATTCTCTCTTGCTCTTACACACAGACACACAAGCATGCACACACCGCCCATCCCCATTTGCTACACATGGCCAACACACTGCATCACTATCCCAATAGCTCTTGAATGAGCACATAGCCTATATTAATCATAATCATATTACATTTGAAAGGGAAGCTCTTGCACCATCTGTTTGGCTCGGTTTCTTCAAGGGCAACCACAGATTCACCATCACTGTCAGGAATTTAAAAAATGAAAAGTGCATTCACTTACTGCGGTGTAAGTAAGCATGTCACTGTTAGTCTACACCTGTTGTTTACGAATCGTGTCAAACAACATTTGATATGTAGGATGCTTGGCAAACGAGAAAGCAAGGCAAATCAGTGCATTGTAACATACTGTATTATTCAATCCATAACCATTATCGGTCTGTGTGTGTGTATGCACACAATAAATAGCTTCGCGTGTGTGTGTGAAATGTCTGTTTGTCATATAGACAATGGATAATAAAGTAATATTATTTTTAAAAGGCCTACATGTATTTCATCAAGAGGGAGTTATTAAAACTGTCACACCCTGACCATAGTTTGCTTTGTATGTTTCTATGTTTTGGTTGGTCAGGGTGTGATCTGAGTGGGCATTCTATGTTGGATGTCTTGTTTGTCTATTTCTATGTCTGGCCTGATATGGTTCGCAATCAGAGGCAGGTGTTAGTCATTGTCTCTGATTGGGAACCATATTTAGGTAGCCTGGGTTTCACTGTGTGTTCGTGGGTGATTGTTCCTGTCTCTGTGTTTTGCACCAGATAGGGCTGTTTTTGGTTTTCCACGTTTAATGTTTTGTAGTGTTCATATTTATCGTTTTTAATTAAACATTAATCAATATAACCACGCTGCATTTTGGTCCGACTCTCCTTCACAACAGGAAAACCGTTACAAAAACATGCATGTTTGATAGTAAAAATAATATACTATAAGGATGCACAGTACCAGTCAAAAGTTTGCACACACCTACTCATTCCAGGTTTTTAAAATGTATTTTTACTATTTTCTACTTTGTAGAATAATAGTGAAGTCATCAAAACAATGAAATAACACATATGGAATCATGTAGTAACCCACATTTCTTTCCATCATAAAAATAGATTGTACATTTGAGATTCTTCAAAGTAGCCACCCTTCGCCTTAATGACAGCTTTGCACACTCTTGGAATTCTCTCAACCAGCTTCATGAGGTGTGCATTTAATTTATCAAGGTGTGCCTTATTGAAAGTTCATATGTGGAATTTCTGTCCTTCATGGATTTGAGCCAATCAGTTGCGTTGTGACAAGGTAGTGGTTGCATTTGATAAAATACCAAGTCCATGTTATGTCAAGAACAGCTCAAATTAGCAAAGAGAAACGACAGTCCATCATTACTTTAAGACATGAAGGTCAGTCAATACAGAACATTTCAAGAACATTGAAAGTTTCTCCAAGAGCAGTCGCAAAACCAACAAGCTCTATGATGAAAATAAGCTCATTAGAGTTAACTGCACCTCAGATTGCAGCCCAAATAAATGCTTCACAGAGTTCAAGTAACAGATACATAAACTATTCAGAAAAGACTGTGTGAAACAGGCCTTCATGATCGAATTGCTGCAAAGAAACCACTACTTTTTTAAATTGTATTTTTATTTCACCTTTATTTAACCAGGTAGGCCAGTTGAGAACAAGTTCTCATTTACAACTACAACCTGGCCAAGATAAAGCCAAACATTGCGACACAAACAATTAGGGTTACACAGACTTACACATGGGATAAACAAACGTACAGTCAATAACTCAATAAAAAAGTATATATACAGTGTGTTGCAAGAAGTAATATTAGGGAGGTAAGGCAATATATAGACCATATTGGCGAAATAATTTAAATTTAGCAATTAAACACTGGAGTTATAGATGTGCAGAAGATGAATGTGCAAGTAGAGATACTGGGGTGCAAAGGAACAAAAAAATATATATAAATATGGGGATGAGGAAGTTGGGTGGGATATTTACAGATGTGCAATGTACTAAAAGGACACCAATATTAAGAAGAGACTTGCTTGGGCCAAGAAACACGAGCAATGGACATTAGACCGGTGGAAATCCGTCCTTTGGTCAGATGTGTCCAAATTTGAGATTTTTGGTTCCAGCCGGCGTGTCTTTGGGAGATGCAGAGTAGGTGAATGGATGATCTCTGCATGTGTGGTTCTCACCTTGAAGTATGGAGGAGGAGGTGTGATTTTGTGGGGGTGCTTTGCTGATGACACTCAATGATTTATTTAGAATACAAGGCACACTTAACCAGTATGGTTACCACAGCATTCTGCAGTGATACGCCATCCAATCTTGTCTGGGCTCAGGGGGACTCTCATTTGTTTTTCAACAGGACAATGACCTAAAACACACCTCCAGGCTGTGTAAGGGCTATTTGACCAAGAAGAGTGATGGAGTGCTGCATCAGATGACCTGGCCTCCAAAATCACCCGACCTCAACCCAATTGAGATGGTTTGGGATGAGTTGGACTGCAGAGTGAAGGAAAAGCAGCCAACAAGTGCTCAGCATATGTGGGAACTCCTTCAAGACTGTTGGGGAAATATTTCTTAATGAAGCTGGTTGAGAGATTGTCAAGAGTGTGCAAAGCTGTTGTAAAAGCAAAGGGTGGCTACTTTGATGAAGAATCTCAAATATATTTTGATTTGTGTAACATTTTTTTGGTTACTCGGTTCGACTCCTACAGCAGTAGAGCAGCCCAGCCAAAGTAAGGAGGCAATGGCATTCTGCCATCTAGTGGCACAAAAATTAGGTTCAACCCTATACTCAGCACACATTTTGCTCACATCACTAGCCTTTTACCTTTTACTAAGAAATATATATATATATATATATATATATAACAATAATAACATGGTTATGCCATACCTATGCTAAATAGGGAGATGTAAAAGTATGTTTGGCCTCAAGCTTTGACTGGCTCCGTCAAATAAGATGAATATTACAACTGATATTTTCCTGGCTATTACTGAGCTGGCTCTCGCTCTACGAATATAGACTGAGTGAGCCCTCACTAACCTTCATAAATGACAGCCAGCGCTTTAGGGTTTAAAAACTCAAAAAGTATGTCAGTGTGAATTGAAGGGGCCCACAGTATGCTAATATTGCAACTGATAGAACTAGGAAGTATTCGAAAGAGGTATTCGCAAAGACCAACTACAGCCCCAAATTCCCTGGTTTGCTCTAAGGCAGAACATGCTGTACAAACAGTGAGAAACACAGACACGCACACTCATGCGCGCGCGCACGCACGCACGCACGCACGCACGCACGCACGCACACACTCAAACTATGCAAGGAGCCTCATTTGCACACCACCATGTATTATCAGTCTAATTCGAGTATTACTAACATAGCGACAGTAGTAAACATGGAATGTCAGAGATAACCAGAGAGGTTGAGAGAGGCTGAGGACACAGAGACAGAAGCCCCCACTTCCCAACAGGGAAGACAAAGATAGTAGTAACAGGCCTGTAGAGGACACTGACAGAAGGCCCCACTTCCCAACAGGGAAGACACAGATAGTAGTAACAGGCCTGGAGAGGACACAGAGACAGAGGGCCCCACTTCCCAACAGGCAAGACAAAGATAGTAGTAACAGGCCTGTAGAGGACACTGACATAAGGCCCAACTTCCCAATAGGGAAGACACAGATAGTAGTAACAGGTCTGGAGAGGACACAGAGTAGACATACGCTTCAAACCAGTCTGGGACATGATACCATGATCCTCTAACAGAGCTTCCGAATAGGCCTTGATATAACTCCACAACTACTATAGGGCATAATGAGATTACTCGTAACCCGATATGGGAACCTAGGGTTTACAATAAAACATGTAACTTTCCCACACTTCTCAAGTTTTCTGGAAACCCCAGTTGGAGGATTCAGGGATTTCCTGCATATTCTCTCTTGATGCTCTGAATCTTCCAAACAGGATTTCTGAAAAATATGGGAATTTGGGGAAATTTTGCAACCCTACTTTGAACCCGTTCTTGCCTCTGCTGGCCAGCTTTTAGCAGACGATCATCGTGACAGAACTATTCTAAACCAAGTTCAATCATAGATCTATAAAAACATTGAGGACTTAGTTGCAACTGACTTACAATAAACCCACTGGGCACACATTGGTTGAATCAACGTTGTTTCCATGTAATTTCAATTAAATTATGTTGACCCAATAGATGTTGAATTGGAATCTGTGCCCAATGGGAAGGCAGACTATTGACACACATCGATCTCACAGCCTCTTTTGACCAAACAAAGCAGACTATACAATTCCACAAAGACATGTCCCAAACTCCAATAGATACTGTAGCTCTCATAGCTCTTCACAAATGCCTGAGAAAGATTCAAGATTGACACACTCCAACAGTCAGCACAGTATCCATCCAACAGATTTTCATTGTGTTGATTTTGCCCCCTCTTCTGCTTTGGCTATTTTATCTTTTGTTTACTGCCGGGTTTATTATCCTCGAGTCGGGAGTGCACCACAACACACACACACAATACACCAAACTTTTGGCAGCCTCTCTGTATGATCCCCCAGTAACAGATGAAAGGAACCAGAGGGGGGAAATGCCAAAATGAACGACGGGGCTTAAGGAAATATGAAAACACTAGCTAATTACAATGAAATGACATAAGGATAAGAGGGAATGACAGTTACAGCCAGGGAAAGTGCCAGAGCCGGTATTGTCATGGTAAACAGTGTGTGAGAGAGTGGTTGTGGGTAGCAGTAGGGGTAGAGCATCTACAATAGAGCAGACACACACACACATATTGACACAGATGCGAGCGCACACACACACAAACACGGAGAGAGACAAGTATGCACACACACACAGAAAGAGTGGTTAGTTGTGGGACACAGTAGAGGTTACCTCTACAATAGGCCAGCTTGTTTTCAACAACAACAAGCCCGGAATGTCACTCACAACCCAACGTGTCAGTCTGTAGAACTTGAGTCTCTGGGGGGACAAACCATTTAGCATCAACAACAATAATACCAGACTCCTGTGTACCAAATACACTATTAGAAAAAGGGTTCCAAATGGGATCTTTGACTGTCCCCATAGGAGAACCCTTTTTGGTTTCAGGTAGAACATTTTTGGGTTCCATGTTGAATCCTTTGTGGAAATTGTTTTACATTGAACCCAAATGGGTTCTACCTGGAACCAAAAAGGGTTCTTCAAAGGGTTATCCAATAGGGACAGCCGAAGAACCATTTTAGGTTCTAGATCTTTCTTAGAGTGTAGACTATTATTTGCTGTGCATTCTCTTGAAAAACAAAAATACTCAATCACTTGAAAAACTTTATCCGCCTTCTAGGCTCCATTCTCTCAATTGTTGTTGATCACTCGTACTAAACCACATCTTTTAAATGTTTATTCACTGGACACACAGTATCAAAATAACTTACTGTCCATCTAGTATTTGAAACCAATGTCTTCTGTTTCGTACGTAGGCTCTTGAAGCGTGTGGGCAAAATGCTAAATCGACAAATTACCAAACCTAGAGAGTTCAATGACCATCACAGAGCTCTAAGAAGACAGGAATATTAGAACAATTCTTAGAACATGACTTAGAACAGAGAGCTCACCAACATCACCACAAACAACGAACAGGTACCAGTACATAAGATAAGAGACACAAGAAACCATCCATCTCCATTCACAACAACGCATGCATACACATACACACACAGAGAAAACAAAACAAACCTCCCCACGACCTCCCCATTATCTCTTTCCACCCAGGCATTCTCTCTCTGGCACTCCTACACACACATACATAGACACACACTGATTGTGTTCAGCAATACAGTACACTGCTACTGTGTTTTCAGTCAACAGTAGTGGATGTTTACTGGCTATCTTTCATCCCTTAATTAGTTGAGGCAGCTGCCCCCAAATCTCTCTCATCCTCTCCCAGCTATTCTTTCCCACCAACTCTCACAGGCACCATCTCTGTCCTCCTTTTTCTCTTTAATTTCTCCCCTCTCTTTCCCACCTCATCCCTGTCTCCAAAACCTGGGTTCAAATAGTATTTAGGGTAGCCTAGTGGTTAGGGGGTAGCCTAGTGGTTAGAGCTTTGGACTAGTAACCAGAAAGTTGCAAGTTCAAACCCCCGAGCTGACAAGGTACAAATCTGTCGTTCTGCCCCTGAACAGGCAGTTAACCCACTGTTCCTAGGCCATCATTGAAAATAAGAATTTGTTCTTAACTGACTTGCCTAGTTAAATAAAGGTAAAAAAAAAATAGAATTTGGAAGGTGAGATTAGTTTGCACTTTTGGAACTAGTTCATTGGTTCCATTGCTGCAGGCAAGCTCAAACAATCACAGCTTAAGTATTTAAAATATTTTGAATACTATTTGAACCCATGTATGCCTTCTGCATCGTTTGGTCCATTGGTCTGGCCCTGTCTGGGCCTAATGCCTGCGTCTCTGTCTGATTATGCCCCTTTCCTTCAAATTCCTTAAACCCTGTGTTGGCCAACCCTGCTCCAAGTCTTAGTAAGCTGCAGTGGGGAAATCGCAGAATAGCTGAATCAAGCCAGTGTCTTCAAGCCAAAACAACAGAGTACTACTGACACAGCGGCTCTCTCCAGGACCAGCCATGCTGGCAACAGAAAACATGGTTTACAGGTCTTTGTAGACCATGTCTATCTGTTTGAACATATTGCCACTGTACATTCATTTAAACTATGGCCACTGACTACAATAAAGTGCTACACCTAAGATGTGCTGTTTTGCCTTTTTCTGAAGCTCAGTTGGCAGAGCATGGTGCCTGCAATGTCAGAATAGTGAGTTTGATTCCTAGAGCAGCCATACATAAAAGGTATGAATGAATGCTGTAAGTTGCTTTGGATAAAAACATTTGTTAAATATGATATGATATATTAACACTTCTGTTAGTTAGCTGTGGATGAAAATGTGTCCAAATAATAATCAAATAACCCAGGGATGTTCTCTATCTATTGGATCCAGATAAGCATGATAAGATGACATCTCTTTCACTGGCTCTTACTCTAGAACCCTCAAATTCACATCTGGACCTAGAAGCCAGTTCCACAGACCCCCCCCCCCTTCATTCTACCCTCTAAGAAGCAGTGGAGGACGGCTCATAATAATGTCTGGAAGGGTGCTAATAAAATGACATCAAACACATGGAAACCATGTTTTTGATACCATTCCACATATTCCGCTCCTGCCATTACCACAAGCCCATTCTCTCCAATTAAGGTGTCAGCAACCTCTTGTCCTAGCAGGTACTGATTTAGACCATGGACAACAGGTGGGTGCAATTAATTGTCAAGTAGAACAGAAATACAGCGGTACTCCCAGACCTTGTAGAGAAAGATTTGAATATCCCTGCTCTAAAAATTCTCCAAAATTGAGATACTGTATTTACGGCTCTGTCTAGTGTGAGTTTGTATTGACCCCTGCTGGCCAACTAGAATACTGCATGTCAATGGAGGCTTTATAACAAGTGCAACAGGGCCATCTACAGGCTGGATTAATAGGTGCATCATTCCCGGCAGACAGACAGACTTGTTACTTCCCTTATGCACTACGCTTTTCCGGGTGCTTACAGTACCACAGGTCAATATACCAGTCTAACAGTTCATTTCCACATAACTCATTGGGGGCATTGAAACAACAGAGCCCCATTAATGTTCAATGCAGGGAAGTGAAGTGGACCGGGGGACCATTGGGTGAGGGGCATAAGGGCAGGGTCGTGTGAACAGGGAAGGAACAAAGTTGGGGAAAGCTGAACTTCATGCAAATAAATAAAAGCAATGTCCATGTCTTCCAAGAATAACATGCTGACCAGACCGCCCAAGTTGAGTGCACATATACAGTGCCTTGCGAAAGTATTCGGACCCCTTGAACTTTGCGACCTTTTGCCACATTTCAGGCTTCAAACATAAAGATATAAAACTGTATTTTTTTTGTGAAGAATCAACAACAAGTGGGACACAATCATGAAGTGGAACAACATTTATTGGATATTTCAACATTTTTAACAAATCAAAAACTGAAAAATTGGGCGTGCAAAATTATTCAGCCCCTTTACTTTCAGTGCAGCAAACTCTCTCCAGAAGTTCAGTGAGGAGCTCTGAATGATCCAATGTTGACCTAAATGACTAATGATGATAAATACAATCCACCTGTGTGTAATCAAGTCTCCGTATAAATGCACCTGCACTGTGATAGTCTCAGAGGTCCGTTAAAAGCGCAGAGAGCATCATGAAGAACAAGGAACACACCAGGCAGGTCCGAGATACTGTTGTGAAGAAGTTTAAAGCCGGATTTGGATACAAAAATATTTCCCAAGCTTTAAACATCCCAAGGAGCACTGTGCAAGCGATAATATTGAAATGGAAGGAGTATCAGACCACTGCAAATCTACCAAGACCTGGCCGTCCCTCTAAACTTTCAGCTCATACAAGGAGAAGACTGATCAGAGATGCAGCCAAGAGGCCCATGATCACTCTGGATGAACTGCAGAGATCTACAGCTGAGGTGGGAGACTCTGTCCATAGGACAACAATCAGTCGTATGTTAGAATGGCCAAGTCAAAGTCCAGACCTGATTCCAATCGAGAATCTGTGGAAAGAACTGAAAACTGCTGTTCACAAATGCTCTCCATCCAACCTCACTGAGCTCGAGCTGTTTTGCAAGGAGGAATGGGAAAAATTTTCAGTCTCTGGATGTGCAAAACTGATACATACCCCAAGCGACTTACAGCTGTAATCGCAGCAAAAGGTGGCGCTACAAAGTATTAACTTAAGGGGGCTGAATAATTTTGCACGCCCAATTTTTCAGTTTTTGATTTGTTAAAAAAGTTTGAAATATCCAATAAATGTCGTTCCACTTCATGATTGTGTCCCACTTGATGATTCTTCACAAAAAAATACAGTTTTATATCTTTATGTTTGAAGCCTGAAATGTGGAAAAAGGTCGCAAAGTTCAAGGGGGCTGAATACTTTCGCAAGGCACTGTATGTTATTCAATCATCTCATCCAAACTGCTTGCTGGCGTCTGCGTAGTCAGGCGCCAAAACAGAACTTGACGCGCTGCAAGTCCCACCTCTCCCATCTACTCATTGTTTTTTACAAGCATATACCCACATGGGTGATTGAAAGATGAACAAGGTCCACACTCCAGTCCCATTGGTGGCAGTAATACACCTTAAACTTGGTTGCCAACCGCCATTTAAAATCCATAGAAGAAGAAGAATAAACGAGGAGATACCAATCAAAGGAAGCCAAACAAAAACAAATAAGGTTATCCCCTTCATCAGTGGAAAGGTTGCCGTGGGTACAGAGCACATGATTCTGTGTGACCTAAAATTGGTCAAAACTTCAAAGATCCAGAAACATAAAGGACCATATGCACCTAAGGTAGAATCGCAACCCATGTTCATCTCCCAGGACAAAACAGCAAACTAGCTAAATGTCCATGAAATCTTAATGTGTTTCGACCTGTCCCCAAATTTATATAGTTGGTTCACAGTTGACCTTGGTATCACAACCGGTCATGCGCCAATTTTCTATATAAATCCACAAGAACATAGAGGAATAGCTGATTGGCAGTAGAGAGGCCAGGAGCATGAAAGAACAGAACAGCTGTTTCATTCCATTTGGATCAGTAGTGGGTCTATTCATGACAGTTTATAAGGTCTAGAACGGCCCAATAGCAGGGCTGTCTGGCTGTATTTTTACGTCTGATACTGAGATGCGCTGTCTGTTGCGGATCAGCATTCTCCCAAGTTGTATAATAATGTGGCCACATAGTGATATTTTCCACATTTTGGAAAATGTTCTAAAATAGATTTTTTTAAAAACTATAACCCCAGCAATCCACACACAATATCAAACAATTACGAAGCAAAAACCGTTTTTTATAAATGTTTGTACAGAAATACCTTATTTACATAAATATTTACATAAATATTCAGACCTTTTTCTATGACAAACGAAATTGAGCTCAGATGCATATTGTTTCCAATTGATCATCCTTGAGATGTTTCTACAACTTGATTGGAGTCCACTTGTGGTAAGTTGCATTGATTGGACATGATTTGGAAAGACACGTCTATATGAGGACCCACAGTTGACAGTACAAGTCAGAGCAAAAATTAAGCCATGAGGTCCGAGACAGGATTTTGTCAAGGCACAGATCTTGGTCCCCAAGAACAGTGGCCAACACCTACATCATTATTAAATGAGGGTAGGTAGCAACATCTGCCACGCTGATCATCAACACTGGAGCTCCCCAGGGGTGCGTGCTCAGTCCATTCCTGTAGTCCCCGTTCACCCACGACTGCATGGCCAGGCACAACTCCAACGCCATCATTAAGTTTGCTGACGACACAACAGTGGTAGGCCTGATCACCGACAACGACGAGACAGCCTATAGGGATGAGGTCAAAAACCTGGCTGGGTGGTGCCAGAATAACAACGTAACCAAGACTAAGGAGATGATTGTGGACTACAGGAAAAGGAGCACCGAGCACATCCCCATTCTCATCGACGGGGCTGTAGTGGAGCAGTTTGAGAGCTTCAAATGCCTTGGTGTCCACATCAACAACAGACTAGATTGGTCCAAACACACCAAGACAGTCGTGAAGAGGGCACGACAAAGCCTATTGCCCCTGAGGAAACTAAAAATATTTGGCATGGGTCCTGAGATCCTCAAAAGGCTCTACAGCTGCTACATCAAGAGCATCCTGACCGGTTGCATTAGTCAGGATGCTCTTGATGCCTGGTACGGCAATTGCTCGGCCTCCGACCGCTAGGCACTTCAAAGGGTAGTGCGTACGGCCCAGTACATCACTGGGGCAAAGCTGCCTGCCATCCAGGACCTCTACACCAGGCGGTGTCAGAGGAAGGCCCTAAAAATGGTCAAAGACCCCAGCCACCCCAGTCATAGACTGTTCTCTCTACTACCGCATGGCACGCGGTACTGGAGTGCCAACTCTAGGACAAAAAGGCTTCTCAACAGTTTTTACCCCCAAGCCATTAGACTCCTGAACAGGTAACTAAATGGTTACCCCGGGCTATTTGCATTGTGTGCCCCTCAACCCCTCTTTTACTCTGCTGCTACTCTCTGTTTATCTTATATGCATAGTCACTTTAACTATACATTCATGTACATACTACCTAAATTGGCCCGACCAACCAGTGCTCCGGCACATTGGCTAACTGGGTTATCTGCATTGTGTCCCACCACCCGCCAACCACTCTTTTTACGCTTCTGCTACGCTCTGTTCATCATATATGCATAGTCACTTTAACGATACCTACATGTACATACTACCTCAATAAGCCTGACTAACAGACGTCTGTATATAGCCTTACTACTCTTTTTTCAAATGTCTTTTTACTGTTGTTTTATTTCTTTACTTACCTACCTACACACACACACACACACACACACCTTTTGTTCCGCACCATTGGTTAGAGCCTGAGAGTAAGCATTTCACTGTAACACCTGTTGTATTCGGCGCACGTGAAAAATAAACTTTGATTTGATTCGATTTGAAATGGAAGAAGTTTGGAACCACCAAGACTCTTCCCGGCCAAACTGAGTAATCAGTGTAGAAAAGCCTAGGTCAGGGAGTTGACCAAGAATCCGATGGTAACTCTGACAGAGCTCCAGAGTTCCTCTGTGGAGTTGGGAGAACCTTCCATGAGGATAACCATCTTTGCAGCACTCCACTAATCAGGCCTTTATGGTAGAGTGGCAAGACGGAAGCCACTTCTCAGTAAAAGGCACAGACAGCCCGCTTGGAGTTTGCCAAAAGGGACCAAAAGGACTCTCAGACCATAAGAAACAGAAACAAGATTCTCTGGTCTGATATGAAACCAAGATTGAACTCTTTAGACTGAATGCCAAGTGTCACGTCTGAAGGAAACCTAGCACCATCCCTACAGTGAAGCATGGTGGTGGCAGCATCATGCTGTGGGGATGTTTTTCAGAGGCAGGGACTGGGAGTCTAGTCAGGATCGAGGTAAAGATGAACAGAGCAAAATACAGAGAGATCCTTGATGAAAAAAACCTGCTCCAGAGCGCTCAGAACCTTAGACTGAGGTGAAGGTTCACCTTCCAAATGGACAATGACCCTAAGCACACAGCCAAGATAATGCAGGAGTGGCTTCAGGACAAGTCTCTGAATGTCCTTGAGTGGTCCATCCAGAGCCCGGACTTGAACCCGATCTAACATATCTGGAGAGACCTAAAAATAGCGGTGCAGCGACGCTCCCCATCCAACCTGACAGAGTTTGAGAGGATCTCCAGAGAATAATGGGAGAAACTCCCCAAATACAGGTGTGCCAAGCTTGTAGTGTCATACCCAAGAAGAATTGAGGCTGTAATGGCTGCCAAAAGTGCTTCAACAAAGTACTAAAGGGTCTGAATAATTATGTAAATGTAATATTTACGTTTTAATTTTTGCTTTGATTTGTCATTATGGGGTATTTATAGATTTTAGAATAAATCTAACGTAACAAAATGTGGAAAAAGTCAAAGGTTCTGAATACTTTCCGAAGGCACTGTAGGGCTATGTGCTCAGCAGGCCCAGTTAATCAGGAAACATTAACACGCAGTCTGCCTCTCTATTCCTCACACATCTAGAACCTAACACTTCAATATAGCCTAAATACTTGTCATTTAACTTTTTAAATGTTTTCTATGTTTTGTGTGGCGTAAACACAACCAGTCAAAGTTATAATCTGATTAGGGCACTTCAAAAGTCTCCTGTAAGCTACCTGTGCATGTTGGTCCACTCCACTCTGATATTATTCCAGCATCCAAACTGTGCCCCGGCCACTGATGAATGGAAAGAGACATCTGTTACAAAACAACAAATAGTTGAATGACCTAAGAAGTTGTCTGGCCAAGCCTTTGATACTGAGTACAAAGTAGGGAGGGATATATTTTGTAGGGAGGGATATAGTTTGTTGAGATTGACATACTGTTTTTGATTGTGGTGTTGAAAACGCAAACTATGACGTTGAAGCGCCCGAATTTGGTAATCGGTATGCAGTTATGCTTTGCTTATTGGCACAGAAACCTGTTGGTAGAAAATATTGGTAGCATACATTTTATATAATTATAAATATAGCATCAAAATGTTGAAAATCAAATTACCCCCCCTTCAGGCCTGTGCAATTTCAGTCCTCGGGGGCCTGATTGGTGTCACACTTTTCCACCATCCCTAGCAAACACAGCTGATTTAAACTAATTGGGTTCCAAACTGAAGGTCATGATTAGTTGATTATTGGAGTCAGGTGTGTTAGCTGGGGCTGGGGAAAAAGTGTGACACCAATCAGGCCCCCGAGGACTGGAGTTGCCCAGGCCTGCGCCTAGATGATAATTGTCTGCAGCTGGCTCTGATCGTAGTGTAATGAGACAGGCAGGGAGAGTGAGCTCGTCTGTGGTGGCTGGCGAACCCTCAATCTTCTGGCCCTGAGCCCTGCGTGGTATCGACTCTGCCACAAAAGCTTGCTGAAGTGGTAAAGTTGATATCCACGTTTATAAATACAGGGTTGCTACAGTTATTGTTATTTGTGGTGGTAATCCTTCTTTTTTAGTTAATTCAATGAGAGGGTAGGGTGTGTAATATTTTAGTTTGGTGTAACATGCCTTCCCAACCTGGACTAGGCCTACTGAAATGTTACATAAAAAAAACACAAAAGGATACTAGCCTACATAATGGTAAGACCGACAGATAAATTAATACATTCTTCTCAAGCCCCAGTAGGCCCATAGTTTTCCTTCCTTCCATGCCGACCCAGCCATTCAAAAGGTAAGATGAAGCTCTTACCATGTTGCCTCAGATCTGCTGAGGGTGTAGTAGGGGCTAGGGGTCTACAAGCAGTCTCCCCATTGCAGTCCTTTCACATAACTACTAGCTACTGTGTTGGTTTAGCACAATGGACAGCACCAACCTACATGGTTCTTCACTCAGCACCATGGATAACGGCAATCATGTGGATGAAACTTCAAACTTGTAAACTGAACCAAATCTGTATGTTACTGCATATGTGCAAACCTTAAACACTGTGTGCATGGGATACTGTGAAAATATTAGACATGTATGTGAGTTCATCTACCATTATGTATATTAGGCTATGAATTTATAATTCATTTTGAAGAACAAAGTAGCAGTCATCCAATCACTATGTGGCCACAGATAAATCATATCTTTGAATGCCAGCACTCAGCGGTGGACTTACCATTAGGCAGAAGAGGCCTCAGGCCTCACATCACCAAGGGGCCTTGTGAACTGGGCATAATTTAAAAAGAGAATAGTAATCCATTTTTATGTCTGTTTTCATTTTAGGAAATGGGTAAATGGGTGTGAGGTGACTCTGTTTCCTCAATGGCGCCAACACACTTGGTTGTCCTTCCTTATCCTTATCTATACTGAACAAAAATATTCATGCAAAATGCAACAGTTACTGTTTATAAAATTACATCAGTCAATTTAAATAAATTCATTAGGCCCTAATCTAGGGATTTGACATGACAAGTCAGGGGCGCAGCCATGGATGGGGCTGGGAGGTCATAGGCCCACCCACTGGGGAGCAAGACCCAGCCAATCAGAATATGTTTTTCACCACAAAAGGTCTTTATTGCAGACAGAAATACTCCTCAGTTTCACCAGCTGTCCCGGTGGCTGATCTAAGACGATCCCGAGGGTGAAGAAACCGGATGTGGAGATATTGGGCTGGTGTGGTTACACGTGGTCTGCAGTTTTGAGGCCGGTTTGGACGTACTGTCAAATTATCTAAAATGATGTTGGTGGTGGCTTATGGTAGACAAATTAACATTCAATTATCTGGCAACAGCTCTGGTGGACATTCCTGCAGTCAGCATGCCAATTGCAAGCTCCCTTCAAAACTTGAGCCACCCGTGGCATGGTGTTGTGTGACAAAACTGCACATTTTAGAGTGGCCTTATCCCCAGCACAAGGTGTGCATGTGTAATGATCATGCTGTTTAATCACCTTATTGATATGCCACACCTGTCAGATGGATGGATTATCTTGGCAAAGGATAAATGCTCACTAACAGGGATGTAAACAAATTTGTGCACAACATTTGAGATAAATAAGCTTTTTGTGCATATAGAACATTTCTGGAACCTTTTATTTCAGCTCTTAAAACATGGGAACAACACTCTACATGTTGTGTATATATGTTTTGTTCAGTATACAAGACATATTGCCCCCCCGCCCCTGTTAAGAACACAGCAGCAGCGGTCTACCATTTTGGAAGGAGACAGGGGGAGGCGCGCCGCGTGCACTAACCAAACCGGGCCAGTGCAACTGAATCTGTCTGTGAGGGACAATTTACCCCCGACCGAGCCGCGTGAGCAAAACGATTCCGCGATTATTGTATAGGCTCCATTTCGACAAATGAACGGCTCAGATCATCTGATTGCATTGATTTAGGAGGGATTGTCATCCGGAAGCTATTCCGTAGCCTAGCCTACAGAGGGTAGCCTACCAGAGCTAGAGTGGATTGTGATGCGTCAGTGTGTTTGACGGCTTTTCACGTAGGCTATATGTACCTTTGAAGATAGTGCTGAGAATGTAACAGCCTATATTAAACCAGCTCATGGGACAGACAAACACAGAGTTGTTATAGATTGAGAGAACTGAGCACCGTCAGCGCTGACACGCTCATCACTGTCGGCTTCCTCTGGTGTGGGTATTGAATCGTGTCTCTCTCTTTTCTCTCATCCTTCTTCCGGCATCACTGACGGAGGCTGCTGATGCTGCCGTAGCTCGTGAAAAAAATCTCTGTAGCAACTACCTGGACTGGGCTGTGCGTTATCTATAGCCCGCTAGATGCTGTGAATTATCCCGCAGGATTGTGATTTGGGCTATACAAGAAGGAAGGCATCATAGACATTGCGTTTCGTTTGCTCCGGTTTGACACCGTCACTGTCGTTATCATTGCTTAGGAAAGAGCCATAGGCTATTGCAAAAAACTGCTGTTCTATTAGCTATTGGAAGGCCTTATTATTTGATATTGATTTGACTCTTAATTAAAATTAGTAATGTGTTATGGGTAATATCCGAATAACAATCTGATATTTGCTGTGTTAAGGAGGTATTCCGGAGGCATACAAGTGACATGTGCCAGAAGCGATGTCTGACAAACGGTTAGACGGCCATACATAGCCTATGAGAAAGGTGGGAGGGAATTATTTCTCATATAGGCTAGTTCAGGAGTCGCCACATTCTCAGAGTTATCATTTAGGTTAAATAAAGGCACAAGCTTGCAGATTAGCTTTTGGCTATTCAGTTTATGCGCCAGTATCGGGGTGCGACCTCGTGAGTTGAATATGCTTGCCAGATGTTGCCTTTGATGTGATTCATTCAGTTGCATGGGTGCATAGGCTACTTTGGGTTGCATTTATTATTGCTCAACTAATTAATTAGTCAGTGCCCCCCCTTTGCTCATATACCTACTTTAATAGGCTTACCTACTTCATAAGAATACCGGGACTGGGATACAACACAAACTGTGCTACAATGATACCCGGATCGGCTGCGTCGATGCTCCCATCAATGTCTTCGGAAGACATTAAACTATACCAGCATAACTATGTCCGCAACTCCCGTGCCATCGGACTCCTGTGGGCCATCTTCACCATCCTGTTCGCCATCTTGAACGTGGTGATTTTCAGCCAGCCCTATTGGATCGGGGACGGCGTGGACACCCCACAGGCCGGCTATTTCGGCCTCTTCCACTTCTGCACCGGCGACGGGATCCAGAGGGAGCTCGACTGCACAGGGACCTTCACTGAGTTCGCTCAGATTCCTTCCACCGCGTTCAAGGCCGCGTCGTTCTTCGTCGGGATGTCAATGATGCTGGTGATAGCTTGCATTGCTTCTTTCACTCTCTTCTTCCTGTTCTCCACCACCACCGTCTATAAGATCTGTGGCTGGATGCAGGGGGCCTCGGGTAAGTCAGTGAGTGCCGCTAGGTCAGCTTGTTTTTTGAGTAATGTCTTGGAAGTAGTCATAAACGTTCCACCTGCAAGGTTTGTGTAAAGCGTTTTAGGTTAGCTATATGCCTACAAATGAACTGAATAGTATGTATTGTTAGCTTATCTGGCCTGGTTAAGTGATCAAAAGTTAACACATATGCATATTATTTCAGTGTCTTTCTATGCATGGAGCTAATCAAGTGTTAGGATTTCAGGTTTCATGTTAAGAAATAGACTAATGCGGACTGCCTGTGCACTGATACATTTTTGGTCCTACATTGTAACAATTCCAATGCATTAGGAAATAGCCATATGTCTATCCATCTATTATGTTTCCTATTAGGAGGGTATTCGGTTCTGCCGACTGTATGGTGGTAGGCAGGTGGTGCTAAAAAAACAGCAATACTGTTTTAATCCTGTCTGAAAAGAGTGCTGAAAACAGATATGTGATGTGGTACTGTCCATTGTGCTGAAAGGAGAGCTATGTAGATTGGTTAGGTATTGTGATTGGCGCTGTCCATGGTCCTGAAGGGACCTGTAGGGGTTGTTATGCTGTACTTTCGTCGGTTGACTCTGACCATGGTGCTGAATGGACAGCCATGTATACTGAACAAAAATATAAACACAACATGTAAAGTGTTGGTCCCATGTTTTGTGAGCTGAAATAAAAGTTCCCAGAATTTTGCCATACGCACAAAAGCTTATTTCTTTACAATTTTGTGCACAAATTTGTTTACATCCCTGTTAGTGAGCATTTATCCTTTGCCAAGATAATCCATCCACCGGAGGAGTGGCATATCAAGAAGTTGATTAAACAGCATGATCATTACATAGGTGCGCCTTGTGCTGGGGAAAATAAAAGGCTACTCTAAAATGTGCAGTATTGTCACACAACACCATGATGTCTCAAGTTTTGAGGGAGCCTGCAATTGGCATGCTGACTGCAGAAATGTCCACCAGAGCTGTTGCCAGATAATTGAATGTTCATGTCTCTACCATAAGCAATACAATGTTGTTTTAGAGAATTTGGCAGTACATTCAACCGGCCTCACAACTGCAGACCACGTGTAACCACACCAGCCCAGGAACATCTGGCTTCTTCACCTGCAGGATCGTCTGAGACCAGTCAACCGGACAGCTGATGAAACTGAGGAGTATTTCTCTCTGTAATGAAGCCCTTTTGTGGGGAAAACTCATTCTGATTGACTGGGCCTGGCTCCCATTTGGGTGGGCCTATACCCTCCCAAGCCCACCCATGGCTGCGCCCCTGCCCAGTCATGTGAAATCCATAGATTAGGGCCTAAGTTATTTATTTAAATTGACTGATTTCCTTATATGGACTGTAACTCAGTAAAGTCGTTGAAATCATTTAAATTATTGCATGTTGCGTTTATATTTTTGTTCAGTTTTGGTTGGTTAGCGGGTGGTTCTGCAGAGAGAAATAGACTGGTTAGAGCTGTCTTTGGTGCTAAATGGACAGCTATATGGGTTGCACCTGCAGTCATGTTATTGTCACAGGTGCATGCAGTTCAGAATACACTGAGTATACAAAATGTTAAGTAGACCTGTTTTTTCCATGACATGGACTGACCAGGTGAATCCAGGTGAAAGCTATGATCCCTTATTGATGTCACTTGTTCAATCCACTTCAATTAGTGTAGATGAAGGGGAGGAGACAGGTTAAAGAAGGATTTTTAAGGCTTGAGACAATTGAGACATGGATTGTGTACGGGTGCCATTCAGAGGGTGAATGGGCAAGACAAAACATTTAAGTGCCTTTGAACGGGGTATGGTAGTAGGTGCCAGGTGCATCAGTTTGAGTCAAGAACTGCATGGCTGCTGGGTTTCCTGGGCTATGGTCAAAAGTAGTACGCTGTATAAGAATTAGGGTAACATTTGGGACTCAACCTTAAATGGGATTGAACACCATCAACATACAGTATATTTACTTACTGTTTTTATGCTAATGTGAGATAATGCTAATGTGAAATAATGTTTTAGAACCTTCTAGTACATATTTTGTCAAATTCCTGGAATCTTCTTTCCTTCCTCTCCCATCAATCTAAACATGTAAATAAGCATTGCATCAAATGGTTCCTACTTTCTCTATCTCTGACCACATACACACTGAACACACACACCCAAACACACATACAATCCGAATGAGAAGGTGATTATTTGGAAGGAGTCCAGGTCTATAGTGTGTTATCTTGGTCTGAATAAAGGCAGCAATAAGCCAGTCTTAATTAGGGCACCACTGTGCTCGTGGTGCTGCAGTTAGAGAGATGAAAGAGACGAGGGAAACAAGCAGCCTTTTCAAACCAACAGGAAGCATAGGAGTCAACATGGGCCAGCGTCCCTGTGGAACACTTTCAACACCTTGTAGAGTCCTTGTAGATGTAGAATTAAGGCTGTTCTGCTGGCAAAAGGGAGGGGGGGGGGGCTGCAACTCAATATTAGGAAGGTGTTCCTAATGTTTGGTATACTCAATGTATGTGAGTGTGTCAGTTAAGTGTGTGAGTGAGCATATATCTATATCTCTGGATCTCAGAGGTGCACTTCTCTCTCTCGGTTTAAAACCTGGGGAAAGAGCTGCGAAAAGGCTTCATGCAAAACCAAGGAAATAGGTTGCAGCGTTAATGAAAGAGTAAAAACCACCAGGAGACAGAGGAGGAGAAGTAGGGTAGAGATTCTATTATAGCTACTCAAAATGTCTACCATTCATGTGTGTAGTGCACTCCATGCGTTTCCTAAAAAGGCGATGAGCGCATAAGTGCTCCTTTTCGGTCCCACTCACCACTACTCCCTTCCAAGGACTCAGTTCTCTACCTAGTCTTGAAAAGCCAACCCTAGGTAACTAGGGTCTAGTTTAAATGACACTCTTTTGGAATAGAGGAACTACATCCCTGCCTACGTCTTGCGATGTTGCGCCTCTGGGTTTAGGACCTCTGTGCTTTCTCCCTCTTTCTATCCCTCATTCTTTCTATCCCTCTCGGTCTCTGTCCTCTCTCCTCCCTCGCTTCCTCTATCATCAGATCCTGCCGCTCTCCTCCTTGCAGTCTGTACATTATGTCCTCCCTCTCTCGTTTTTCCTCTCTGTCCACGCTCTCTCCCTCTTATCCTGAAGATCTCCACTTGGTGCACCAATTAACAGTGAAAGGCTTAACAAAGCCATCAGTGCCCTTAGAGGCAACCAGAGCGTGAGGTCAGTAATAATTTCTCCTCTACAAATTATGTTGTCATGTTTTGTACATTTTTATCTCCTTCCCTCTGTAGTTTTGGCTGTTGTTTTTCAGCCAGAACATTGAGAATAAGCTGTTGTTCCTGTAGTGAGAAACATGCACATTGAAAATGACTCATCTCTAATGCGCGTGACGAGGGAAGGCAGGTGTGTGTAAATGGTGGCAGGAGTGCGTAATGCAGGGCAGCCTGGTGCCCTCCAGCGCCAGGGGGGGAAGAGCGGGAGCGGGCGTGACCGTACCCCCCCCGGCCCTCACTTGGCGAACCGGCTGAGACATGGGCGCTGGATAAGCCAGTTGGGGGTAAACTCCCCACAAACCGGCAGGGGAGTGGGAGACTGGCGAGCCTGGCGAAAGTAGAGTGGTAATTCAATGGCTCAGACACTAGAGGTATGTGGCAGGGTCTACAGTCAATCGCGGACTACAAAAGGAAAACCAGCCCTGTCGCGGACCACGATGTCTTGCTCCCAGACAAACTAAACAACTTCTCACTTTGAGGACAACACAGTGCCAATGACACGGCCCGCTACCAAAACATGTGGGCTCTCCTTCACTGCAGCCAACGTGAGTAAAACATTTAAACATGTTAATCCTTGCAAGGCTGCCGGCCCAGACGAGATCCCCAGCAGTGTCCTCAGAGCATGCGCAGACCAGCTGGCTGGTGTGTTTATGGACATATTCAGTCAATCCTTATACCAGTCTGCTGTTCCCACATGCTTTCAAGTGGGCCACCATTGTTCCTGTTCCCAAGAAAGCGAAGGTAACTGAGCTAAATGACTATTGCCCCATAGCACTCACTTCCCTCATCATGAAGTGCTTTGAGAGACTAGTCAAGGACCATATCACCTCCACCCTACCTGACACCCTAGACCCACTCCAATTTGCTTATCGCCCCAATAGGTCCACAGACGACACAATCACAATCACACTGCACACTGCCCTAACCCGTCTGGACAAGAGGAATACCTATGTTTGAATGCTGTTCATCGACTACAGCTCAGCATTTAACACCATAGTACCTTCCAAACTCGTCATTAAGCTCGAGACCCTGGATCTCGACCCCGCCCTGTGCAACTGGGTCCTGGACTTCCTGACGGGCCACCCCCAGGTGGTGAGGGTAGGTAACAACATCTCTACCCCACTGATCCTCAACACTGGGGCCCCACAAGGGTGCGTTCTCAGCCCACTCCTGTACTCCCTGTTCACCCATGACTGCGTGGCCATGCACGCCTCCAACTCAATCATCAAGTTTGCAGACGACACTACAGTGGTGGCTTGATTGCCAACAATGACGAGACGGCCTACAGGGAAGAGGTGAGGGCCCTCGGAGTGTGGTGTCAGGAAAATAACCTGACACTCAATGTCAACAAAACAAAGGAGATGATTGTGGACTTCAGTAAACAGCAGAGGGAGCACCCCCCTATCCACATCGACGGGACAGTAGTGGAGAAAGTGGAAAGTTTTAAGTTCCTCTGCGTACAAATCACGGAGAAACTGAAAAGGTCCACCCAGACAGACAACATGGAGAAGAAGGTGCAGTGCCTCTTCAATCTCAGGAGGCTGAAGAAATGTGGCTTGTCACCAAAAACACTCACAAACTTTTACAGATGCGCAATTGAGAGCATCCTGTCGGGCTGTATCACCGCCTGGTACGGCAACTGCTTCAAACACAACCGTAAGGCTCTCCAGAGGGTAGTGAGGTCTGCACAACGCATCACCGGGGGAAAACTACCTGCCCTCCAGGACACCTACACCACCGGATGTCACAGGAAGGCCAAAAAGATCATCAAGGACAACAACCACCCGAGCCACTGGCTGTTCACCAAAGCTGGGACCGAGAGACTGAAAAACAGCTTCTAACTCAAGGCCATCAGACTGTTAAACAGCCATCATCGAGTGGCTGCTGCCAACATACTGACTCATCTCTAGCCACTTTAATAATGAAAAATGTATGTAATAAATGTATCACTAGCCACTTTAAACAATGCCACTTTATATAATGTTTACATGCCCTACATTACTCATCTCATATGTATATACTGTACTCGATACCATCTACTGCATCTTGCCTATGCCGTTCGGCCATTGCTCATTCATATATTTTTATGTGCATATTCTTATTCATTCCTTTATACTTGTGTGTATAATGTAGTTGTTGTAAAATTGTTAGGTTAGATTACTTGTTAGATATTACTGCATGGTCGGAACTAGAAGCACAAGCATTTTCCTACACTCGCATTAACATCTGCTAACCATGTGTATGTGACAAATCCAATTTGTCACAAGCCCAACGTGACCAACAAAACAAGATCTCATGGGCCGGCTGGGCGAACAAGACCTGACGATCCTGCTGAGGCCCGATGTGATATGGGCGCCTTCTGAGCCAACCGGGGCAAGGAAACCTCTTGATTCAGCTAGGGCGTGGAAGACCGAGGAGCTGGTTAGGCACCCCCGGTTACATCAGCGTCGACCCACCACCCTCCAGCGCCAGTGGATGGGGGGGAGTGGGCGTGACATCTACCAATCTCACACTGGTATAAAGGATTTGGAGACAGGCTCAGGAATACACAATAAGGGTTTTTAATACACCCAAAACAAACACTGGTGAACAGAATGAGTATCAGTGACAATCAAGACTGAGGAAGGATGGATCTATCAAGACTGAGGGAGGATGGATCTATCAAGACTAAGGGAGGATGGATCTATCAAGGCTTTCAATGGCCACATTTTGGGGATGACCAAATGCAAGAGAGTTTTGCAAAAACACCAAATGTATGTTTTTTTTGTAAGATTACAAAACAATAACTTTTTCATTGTATGTTTGTCATATTGGTTTTCACATTTGTACTAACCTCTGTGGTAACTTTAAGACAAATACACTTACAGCTTATGATACAAAAGGTGTAAAATAAATGCAAGTCTTATGTCCAGGGTGAATACATTTTTATTCATGTATATCAGACACACCACACCCCTTACAAAAAAGATTGCAGTTTTGAAACTGCAGTAAAGATGCAGTAAATACAGTTGACTGTGGCATTTTGGATGCAGTAATTGCAGAATTACTGCAGTGTACTGCACTTGACATTCAGTTATACTGCACTGTAACTGCAGTAATACTGGATTGTACTGCAGCTGTATTGCACTTTGACTGCAATCCTTTTCGTAAGGGACAGGTGTGTCGACTAAAATATATACAGTACCAGTCAAAAGTTTGGACACACCTACTTATTCAAAGGTTTTTCTTATGTTTTACAATTTTCTACATTGTAGAATAATAGTAAAAACATCAAAACTGTGAAATAACACATATGGAATCATGTAGTAACCAGAAAAGTGTTAAACAAATCTAAATATATTTTAGATTTTAGATTCTTCAAAGTAGCCACCCTTTGCCTTTGACAGCTTTGCACACTTTAGGCATTCTCTCAACCAACAGTCTGAAGGAGTTTCCATATATGTTGAGCGCTTGTTGGCTTCTTATCCTTCACTCTGCGGTCCGAACTCCTCCCAAACCATCTCAATTGGGTTGAGTTCGGGTGATTGTGGAGGCCAGGTCATCTTATGCAGGACTCCATCACTCTTCTTCTTGGTCAAATAGCCCTTTTACAGCCTGGAGGTATATTTTGTCATTGTCATGTTGAAAAACAAATGATAGCCCCACTAAGCCCAAACGAGATGGGATGGTGTATCGCTGCAAAATGCTGTGGTAGCCATGCTGGTTAAGTGTAACTTTAATTCTAAATAAATCATTGACAGTGTCACCAGCAAAGTACCCCCTCACCATCACACCTCCTCCTCCGTGCTTCACGGTAGAAAATACACCCGCGGAAATCATCTGTTCACCTACTCTGCGTCTCTCAAAGACATGGTGGTTGGAACCAAAAATCTGTATATGTAATTCTGTGTGATTATGTAGTAAATAAATAATTACACCAAATGTTGTATTGCTGATTCAACTTGTTAGTCAGGGTTCGTGAAGATAACCAAGAATTTTACGACGTTCAGACTGAATAAGGTGCCGATTAATAATTGACTGCTATTGATATAAAAGATTACCAGGTCTTTAAGAGTTTATTCGGAAGACAACAACTCTATAAACATTCTTCCGTGGTGCCCTGACCTCCTAGTAATTACATTTTACATAATTAGTTTAATCGGGTAATATTAATTACAGAGAAATATTTTTTTTAAATAGTGTGTCATATCACTTAATCCGGCATAGCAAAGACGCGGCAACCATGAAGGCCTTATTCACACAGTCTCCTCTGAGCAGTTGAGATGTGTCTGTTATTTTAACTCTGTGAAGCATTTATTTGGGCTGCAATTTCTGAGGCTGGTAACTCTAATGAACTTATCCTCTGCAGCAGAGGTAACTCTAGGTCTTTCTTTCCTATGGTGATTCTCGTGAGAGCCAGTTTCATCATAGCACTTGATGGTTTTTGTGACTGCATTCGAAGAAACTTTCAAAGTTCTTGACATTTTCCGGAATGACTGACCTTCATGTCTTAAAGAAATGATTGACTGTCGTTTCTATTTGCTTATTTGAGAAGTTTTTGCCATAATATGGACTTGGTCTTCTACCAAATAAGGCTATCTTCTATTTTTATTGCCAAATGTAACTTGCAACATGACCTTAAATGAGACACAACCACATGGCTGTCTGGCTCACACACACACACACACACACACACACACACACACACACACACACACACACACACACACACACACACACCCATGCACACACATACCCTGCTTGCTTAAGTTTAATTGCACACCTAGGGATTTACTGTAGTGTTTGTTCCTGTTAGTGCTTTGGAGTGTGTGTGTTTGCATGTGCATCAAAGCCAACATTTGAGCGTTTGTATGTAATTCAATGAGAAACTTGGGCAGTAAATGTAAGGTTCCATGTCATTACATATGAGCCTCAGAAGAACCACTTCAAGCTAGCATTGGGGAGAGGGGAGGAATATAATCTCTACCATCACATCGTGAAGTGTTAAAGAGAAAAAATAAATGAGTGGTGATAAATTAAGGATAAAAAAAGATAAAGAAAAGAACGACATACAGACAATGCATGAAAATATGAGGTTGAGAATAGGATGATTCTCTCACTTTCTCTATATCTCGTTCTGCCTCTCTTTCCTTACCCCCCCCCCCCCTCCCCGTCTCTCTCTGTGGCTCTTATTCTCACAGTCCATTAGCTTTACTGAGAGGATGTTACTGAAAGGAGCATTAAAGACCAGTGTGTGCATGCATTCCTGCATTGGAGTGTGTGAGTGTTTCAAAAAGCAGATCCCTGCACTGTAAAACTTTTCTGTAATTTCAACAGTAAAACACTGTCAAACAGTAAAATACAGTACATCTGTTTTACAACATTAATACTGTAGGTTGCACTGCATTATGGGTAAAATTCTGGAAAATAATGTTATTAACTGTAATTGGAAGCCTCCTGTAAAAATGTCTCTAACATACTGTATTTATTTAAAGTAATAGCTTAGGCCTACTGTAGATTCAAATGATCAGTTATTATGACCTTGTGCTGTCGGGTGAGATGAATCTCAGACTATTTTAGTAAATCTTCTTGAAGCAGCTGTGAAGTGGAAGACTATTTTTAGCAGCCGCTGGGTAGGTACCTTGACTTGTTTATAATTATCTTTATTGCTAGCCAATGTTGAATTTATTTTCTTAGCTAACCTAACTAGCTAGCTAGTTAGCTCAAGTTGACACAAGCCATTTCAGTCTGTTCTGTTCTTGCTGTACAACCTAGAAAAATATCACCTAGATAATAATTGACAGGTATGTTTTCACCAATACTACAGACAAATTGGCTTGATTCTAGCAGTCCAAAAGATATGACCAGTACTCTTTTCACTACTTTAAAACATTGCAACATCCCTGTCAATTTACAGCAGGGATGCAGGGATGTTGTAATGTGTTGTAATATGTAATGTGTTATTACAGTTATTACAGGAAAATAGTACTGTTAAATATATTACTGCATCTCTGCTGTAAAGCCAATTTACAGTATTATACTGGCAACTCACGTGCCAGTATAATGCTGTAAATTTACAGCGAAAAGTTAGTTGACTAGCTGACTCTGGATCAGTGGAGTGAGTCATCCTCAGCAGTTCCTCTGAGAGAGACAACCTGTTAAATGTAATATCAAAATGTAGATTTACACCTATTACGAGCGGGCCATGAACAATACATAGTAATGCTTATATTGCCAGAAAGAGTAAAACCTCACCTTTCTCTATAAAAATAGTCACTTTTGAGGACACAAGATCAAGTATATAGTACAAATATGAGAAAAAGATTAAAGAAAGAATTGACATTCCACAAACGTGGGGGAATAGGGTTTGAAATTATTGAAATGCCTTCTGAATATATTAACAATCAAATTCTAAACAACTTACGATTGTATTTCACCTTTCTTATACTGTTACTGTAAAAGAACTTCAGCTTTAAGCACAAGGGGATTTTGTCCCTCTGATCAGCAAGAAAAGGTAGTTTTGTTTCAATTCGACACAATTCTGTTGTATTTCTTTCATGTTGAGAGCTCGAAATCCATCTGAGAATATAACAGCAAGATGGGTTTGTGTTTGCTGCAATCACTAGGGTCTTCCGTTTCATATGTCGTATTGTAAGCGGGACTGCGAGGTTCATAGCCAGGGGAAATCGGTTCTTTGTCTAGATAGGGCAGAAAATGTGACATTTCGCTCCCTATGCAAATTAGGTGTCAGATTTCACATACTGCATTTCAGATAAGAGTGGAAAGCGGCATGCGAGCGGGTCCAAAGCTATCACGGAGGGCACAGCAATTGATGTTGCGCTGTTCACAGAGCGCTCTGTACGTAAATATGTTGGTCGGAACCGTTCCAGAACCGCTGAAAGTGAATGGAGACTTTCCTGAGTAGATGACTTCACACCCCCAGTGGGATAGATGTATTTAATGTAGATAGTACACAACACTCCCCTGTTGTTTCACTGTCTACATTTCTTTCTTGTGTCTACTGTCTACAGACAGCTAGACACTAATGGAGCTTCAGTGCCATGAAGTGTTAGTTAACCATGAAACACAAGAGAGAAAGGGGGTGGGGGGGTAAGAGAGGAGAGACAGACAGAGAAAGAGAAGGGGGTAATGCAATATAGATAGTACTAGAGAGAGGGAGGTGTAGGGAGATAGTGCTCCAGAGATAATTTTTATATCACCAGATTGAGTTGATGATGCGGCAGTGGTAGGTGTGTAGTGTGTAAGTGTGTGTGTATGTGTGTGAATGTCTGTGTGTGTGTGTGTGTGTGTGAATGTGCAGATGGTAGTGTTGTGCCTCCAGTAGATTTGATTGAAAAGGGTTTAGGGTTCAGGACAGACAGTTTCAGGCAGCGCTAGCTAAGAAGGAACACCCCCTGAGAATACAGATTGCTTGTGCATTTTCCCAAACCTCTCCTCTCCTCTCCTCTCCTCTCCTCTCCTCTCCTCTCCTCTCCTCTCCTCTCCTCTCCTCTCCTCTCCTCTCCTCTCCTCTCCTCTCCCTCCTCTCCTCTCCTCTCCTCTCCTCTCCTCTCACTCAGTGCTTCAATCTCCTACTTGAGCAGGGGCATTGTGTGTTTTAGATGTGGGCTGACTGGGCTCTGTCCTCAGAGTAGCTCTCACTGCTGCAGTTTCATTGTACGTATAGCTTCAAAACTTCTCCTTCACCTGTGTCTGTGTCTCACTTCTAATTCATGATCAAAAGGAGCCGAAACACAAAGCATGAGAGCAAATCTGCATTCTATATTATTCAACTAGTGAATAATATGGTGAATCTATGGCTCAGTGGTATGTTACATACAGTAGATATGCAACAACTAAAGTTAATTTGATCACTTTTGTCACTAAAATGTTTCCGGTGCATCAGGAAGAATGTAGAATGGCGCCGGAGGGAATGATTGATGTTTTACGTGCTCCTAACTAACTGTATAATTTGTTTTTCCGCATTGTTTTTAAACTTATTTTGTACATAATGTTGCTGCTTCTGTCTCTTATGACCGAAATTAACCTCTGGCAATTACCCACCTCAAACTGGAAGAAGGATTTTTATTTAAGGACTCGAAGGATATACTGCTTTCTCCAGAATGGGCCCAAATCCCCATAATTTGCGTGAAGAAAAGACAAAGAAAAAGGGGGCTGAGGTCGGACTGCCTTCTGAGAATTCTTTAGAGAGTGAATAAACTCCCACTGCCATCCGTTCTATTGGCCAACGTGTAATCATTGGAAAATAAAATGGATGACCTATGATCAAGATTATACTACCAACGGGACATTAAAAACTGTAATATCTTATGTTTCAACCGACTCGTGGCTGAACGACGATGTGTATAATATAGAGCCGGCGGGATTGTCCATGCACCAGCAGGACAGAGAAGCTATGTCTGGTAAGACGAGGGGTGGGGTTGTGTATCTATTTGTCAATAACAGCTGGTGGGCGATGTCTAATATTAAAGAAGGCTCAAGGTATTTGTATTTATTATGGATCCCATTACTCTTCCTGGGGTCCAGCAAAATTAATGCAGTTTATGAAATGTTAAAAACATTACAATACATTCACAGATTTCACAACACACTGTGTGCCCTCAGGCCCCAACTCCACCACATATCTACAGTACTAAATCCATGTGAATGTTACCTTGTGTGTGTGTATGCATGTGTCTGTGCCAATGTTTGTGTTGCTTCACAGTCCCATAAGGTCTTTCTTATCTGTTTTTAAAATCTAATTTTACTGCTTGGGTCAGTTACTTAATGTGGAATAGAGTTCCATGTAGTCATGGCTCTATGTAGTACTGTGTGCCTCCCATAGTCTGTTTTGGACTTGGGGACTGTGAAGAGATCTTTTGTGACGTATGCATGTGTGTCCAAGCTGTGTGCCAGTAGTTGAGACAGACAGCTCGGTGCATTCAACATGTCAATAGCTCTCATAAGTATTGCTTCCTTGAGGTAGAATACCTCATGATAAGCTGTAGACCAAACTATCTATCAAGAGAGTTCTCATCTATATTATTCAAAGCCATCTATTTACCACCACCAACCTATGCTGGCACTAAGACCACACTCAACCAGCTGTATAAGGCTATAAGCAAACAAGAAAATGCTCATCCAGAAGTGGCGCTCCTAGTGGCTGGGGACTTTAATGCAGGCAAACTTCTCAATTTTACCTAATTTCTACCATGTGCAACCAGAAGGAAAAAAAACTCTAGACCACCTTTATTCCGCACACAGAGATGCGTACAAAGCTCTCCCCCGCCCTCCATTTGGCAAATCTGACCATCATTTTATCCTCCTGATTCCTGCGTACAAGAAAAAAATAAAGCAGGAATTGTGTGACAGGAAGCAGTGACTCGCTCAATACGGAAGTGGTCAGATAACGCGGATGCTACGCTACAGAACTGTTTTGCTAACACAGACTGGAATATGTTCTGGGTTTCATCACATCGCATTGAGGAGTACACCACCTCAGTCATCGGCTTCATCAATAAGTGCATCGACAACGTCGCCCCCACAGTGACCGTACGTACATATCCCAACCAGAAGCAATAGATTACAGGCAACATCCGCATTGAGCTAAAGGCTAGAGCTGCCTCTTTCAAGGAGCGGGGCTCTAAATCCGGATGTTTATAAGAAATCCCGCTATGTCCTCAGACGACCATCAAACAAGCAAAGTGTCAATACAGAATTAAGATTGAATCCTACTACAACGGCTCTGACACTCGTTGGATGTGGCAGGGCCTGAAAAATATTACAGATTGCAAAGGGAAACCCAGCTCCAAGCTGCCCAGTGACGCGAGCCTACCAAACTAGCGAAATGCCTTTTATGCTTGCTTCGAGGCAAGCAACACTGAAGCATGCATGAGAGCACCAGTGGTTCTGCACGACTGTGTGATTGCGCTCTCGGTAGCCGATTGTGAGCAAGACCGTTAAACAGGTCAACATTCACAAAGCCGCAGGACCAGACAGATTACCAGGACGTGTACTCAAAGCATGCGCGGACCAACTTGCAAGTGTCTTCACTGACATTTTTAACCTCTCCCTGACCGAGTCTGTAATACCTACATGTTTCATGCAGACCACCATAGTCCCTGTGCCCAAAGTGGCGAAGGTACAGTGGGGCAAAAAAGTATTTAGTCAGCCACCAATTGTGCAAGTTCTCCCACTTAAAAAGATGAGGCCTGTAATTTTCATCTTAGGTACACTTAAACTATGACAGACAAAATTAGATTTTTTTCTCTCCAGAAAATCACATTGTAGGATTTTTAATGAATTTGCAAATTATGGTGAAAAATAAGTATTTGGTCAATAACAAAAGTTTATCTCAATACTTTGTTATATACCCTTTGTTGGCAATGACAGAGTTCAAACGTTTTCTGTAAGTCTTCACAAGGTTTTCACACACTGTTGCTGGTATTTTGGCCCATTCCTCCATGCAGATCTCCTCTAGAGCAGTGATGTTTTGGGGCTGTTGCTGGGCAACGCGGACTTTCAACTCCCTCCAAAGATTTTTCTATGGGGTTGAGATCTAGAGACTGGCTAGGCCACTCCAGGACCTTGAAATGCTTCTTACGAAGCCACTCCTTCGTTGCCCGGGCGGTGTGTTTGGGATCATTGTCATGCTGAAAGACCCAGCCACGTTTCATTTTCAATGCCCTTGCTGATGGAAGGTTTTCACTCGAAATCTCACGATACATGGCCCCATTCATTCTTTCCTTTACATGGATCAGTCGTCCTGGTCCCTTTGCAGAAAAACAGCCCCAAAGCATGATGTTTCCACCCCCATGCTTCACAGTAGATATGGTGTTCTTTGGATGCAACTCAGCATTCTTTGTCCTCCAAACACGACGAATTGAGTTTTTACCGAAAAGTTCTATTTTGGTTTCATCTGACCATATGACATTCTCCCAATCTTCTTCTGGATCATCCAAATGCTCTCTAGCAAACTTCAGATGGGCCTGGACATGTACTGGCTTAAGCAGGGGGACACGTCTGGCACTGCAGGATTTGAGTCCCTGGCGGCGTAGTGTGTTACTGATGGTAGGCTTTGTTACTTTGGTCCCAGCTCTCTGCAGGTCATTCACTAGGTTCCCCCATGTGGTTCTGGGATTTTTGTGATCATTTTGACCCCACGGGGTGAGATCTTGCATGGAGCCCCAGATTGAGGGAGATTATCAGTGGTCTTGCATGTCTTCCATTTCCTAATAATTGCTCCCACAGTTGATTTATTCAAACCAAGTTGCTTACCTATTGCAGATTCAGTCTTCCCAGCCTGGTGCAGGTCTACAATTTTGTTTCTGGTGTCCTTTGACAGCTCTTTGGTCTTGGCCATAGTGGAGTTTGGAGTGTGACTGTTTGAGGTTGTGGACAGGTGTCTTTTATACTGATAACAAGTTCAAACAGGTGCCATTATTACAGGTAACGAGTGGAGGACAGAGGAGCCTCTTAAAGAAGAAGTTACAGGTCTGTGAGAGCCAGAAATCTTGCTTGTTTGTAGGTGACCAAATACTTATTTTCCACCATAATTTGCAAATAAATTCATAAAAAATCCTACAATGTGATTTTCTGGATTTTTGTTTTAGATTCCGTCTCTCAGAGTTGAAGTATACCTATGATACAAATTACAGACCTCTACATGCTTTGTAAGTTGGAAAACCTGCAAAATCAGCAATGTATCAAATACTTGTTCTCCCCACTGTGGTATGGTATTTGGTGTGGATGGCCATTACATAGGTGAGATTTCCATTGATAAGCTGTTATGCGCCAGCTACAGTAGGATTGGCCCACTGTACTTTCATTTTGATGCCGGCATTTGAAGTAATCCTTGTTGTGGATTGAAAGCCGGTATTGTGTGGCTTTAATATTTCATTTCGTAAAACTGTCTATGCATTTTCACCTATCCAAAGACAATTTTGTTAAACTGAGATTCGAACCCATGACGACTCTGGCATAATTATGTGTGTGGCTGTAACTGCTAGACCAGACAGGCATTGATGCAACCAATAATGGATTCTTCCTATTGCTTGCCTTGAACATATAATAAAACAATTAATTTAAAAAAGAAAAATACCACTACCTGCAGTCTAAGGTACAGTACAATGTAGGTAACTACAGTACTTGTAAACAAATCTCTCTTTGTGGAACTCTACCTCCCTCGCTCTCTGTATTGCTCTCTCCCTCGCTCTCACTACCCCCTTCTCTTCCTCCCCCCTCTCTGCATAGCTGATTAGCTTTAAAACCACTTCTGCATTAATACCTTACTGTACTGCTTTTTAATTAAGAAACAAGCCAGTTGAACACCATTTAATTTGGGTGCTAGGAGGCAGAGGGGAACCATCAGCCATGCACTTCACACACACACACAAACACATGCACACATGACAAATATGCACACACATGCACTTCACTCTCTCGTTTGATGGCGTCAAACTACCAAACTAGGGGTTGGAACCGGTTCAGGGAACCGAACCAAAAAAACGTAACAAAAATCAGAACCGGGCACGAAAGGGATCTCTAGTGAACAGAACCATTATGTTTGAAGCATGGGAACTGGTTAATAAAGTGCCTGTCTATGCAAAGCACTCCGAAATTTCTCCTTCCAGTGTCAGTCTGCCGGTTAATTTTCTAGGTTAGTTAAGGATACTATAGTTGTCACATTTCACATTGGATTTATTAACAACAAAAAGGTAAGATGTGTTTTGAATTCTGGTGCCACTGCACACACAAGTTTGTTGGCTAGCTTTGGTCCAGGACATTCAGCTTGCCTCAGCATTGAGCCAACTCTCGGACGTTCAAAGTTCCTCCATACAGTATTTACCGCTCCTCCGTAGTTAGGTATCTACTAGCTACCATATAACGATGGAATTCAGTGAAGTAATGATATACCTACTAATATCCTAAACACATTATAATGCACATCATATTATGATGCCAAGCCTCCTCCATATCCATTGCTCTCTCTTGCTCTTTCCCCACCCGCAGCATTTCTTCATATCTTGCGCCCTACACTTGTCTGCTCTTCAAGCATGTTAACAAATAGATTGGCCGGTCCATAGAAAGCTGCTCTATCTGCACTGATTGGTGGAGTCATTTAATGATCTGAATATAAAAGCAAATGTCTATTTCACAAGAAAAACAATGTACAGAAAGGAACGATATAAAGAATATGGTTAGGGACTGTGAAAGTCACAATGTTTGTGGAATTCAAACCAAAACGGTCAATGCTGATGAATGAATACATTGTTTGTGTATATCGGTGGGATCCACCAGGTTGAATAAGAGTAAGACGTCCCAAATGACATGCCATGTCATCCTGCCTGACTCCTCCAGTGTCCCAGAGTTCCCCGCTGGATGTGGACTATAGATTTCCTATCGGAGCTATGATCTCTATGATCTCAGATTGGGAGGGACAGACACACACACACACACACACACACACACACACACACACAGACACACACTGCTGATGATTTATTCCAGAGATGAGGTGAGACAACAAGGACACTGTGACCCATTAAAACTCACCACACTGTAGTGACAGCAGCCGCATGTGGATGTGTGCGCGTGTGCATGGATGTGTGTGCTTGTCTGTGAGTGAGTGTTTGTGTGCATGAGTGTGTGCTCATTTGTGACTTTTTGTATAGTACTGGAAAGATTCTCTATGTCAGTATGGGGTCAGAAGGTTTATTTGCCAGTGCATTTTTGTTTTGTTCTAATGGTAGAACTGATTAGCATAGTATATATAGCTGCTTGGTAGGGCATGTATGTACCATTAATTTACTCTGTTACATTAAATACCATGTTAAAATGTGTTGGATGTGCACTAACAATACAATTGTCCAATACTGATTATTCTGCCTATTTGCTTGATCATAAAATAAAAACAATTGACGAAAAAATAAAAAAAAAAGAGAATGACCCTCGCTACAATGTACATGATTTATTTAGGGCAACGGTCTGTCTTTTTTCTTTTTCTATGGCCATTTCCATGGTTTCATAATGCATGGCTCGAAAGTGTTCGCCACATAATTAGTCAAGTCAATGACCTCTTTTAGCAGGCGGTACCAAACCCCCACAGGCCCTTAGCCCTAATCCTGGCCTGCATTCACATTGACACTGTTTGGTCGGTGAATCACTGACTGAAAGATACAAGCCCTCAGATCCAGTCATGGCCTCTTCCCAATGTCCAGCTCTCAATCCTTTTGATCCTCGCTGCAGCATGGTAGCCCTGCCCGGCCTGGCCAATCCCCATCCTCTAATGAGGTATACGGGGTCGGGCTTGGGACGCATCTGGACCAGTTATATAAGAGAGAAAGAGAGAGAGCGAGCTCTGCAGCCCCACTTCTAGCTGCCTGCTTTCTGCTTCCTGCTCGACTCTGCATACTGCAGTTAACACTGCCTTCTGCTAGCTACAAACTTCAGTTATCAACTGCACTACTCTCTCCCATCCATCTCTCCCATCCCTTCATCCCTCCATCACCCAGCTCTACTAGTTACAACCTTTGCTGCCTGCTCTGCACACTGCAGTTAACAATGACTACACTCCTCCCCCATCCCTCAATTCCTCTATCCCCCAACAAAAAACTATTCTGCAACCTGTGCTCCCTGCTCTGCTCAGCACATTGCTCCTGTTACCACTGACTGCACTCCTCCCCCATCCCTCAATCCCTCTATCCCCCAACAAAATCCTCTTCTTCAACCTGTGCTCCCTGCTCTGCTCAGCACATTGACCCTGTTACCACTGACTGCACTCCTCCATTCATCCCTCCATCTCCCATCTTTGCTAGCTACAATCTGGAGTAATTTTTTATAACAATTGTTTACAGACAGATTATTTCACTTAGAATTCACTGTATCACAATTCCAGTGGGTCAGAAGTTTCAAGTTTCAAGTGACCATCGTTATGTTTCGAGGAAAAAGGGGGGGCTTGCAAGCCAAAGAACACCTTCCCAACCATGAAGCATGGGGTGGCAGCATCATGTTGTGGGGGTGCTTTGCTGCAGGAAGGACTGGTGTACTTCACAAAATAGATGGCATCATGAGGGGGAAATTATGTGGACATATTGAAGCAACATCTCAAGACATCAGTTAAAGCTTGGTTGCAAATGGGTCTTCCAAATGGACAATGACCCCTTGCACTTCCAAAGTAGTGGCAAAATGGCTTAAGGGCAATAAAGTCAAGGTATTGGAGTGGCTATCACAAAGTCCTGACCTCAATCCTATAGAAAATGTATGGGCAGAACTGAAAAAGTGTGTGCGAGCAAGGAGGCCTACAAACCTGACTCAGTTACACCAGCTCTGTCAGGAGGAATGGGGCCAAAATTCACCCAATTTATTGTGGGAAGCTTATGGAAGGCTACCCGAAACGTTTGACCGAAGTTAAACAATTTAAAGGCAATACTACCAAATAATAATTGAGTGTATGTAAACTTCTGACCCACTGGGAATGTGATGAAAGAAATAAAAGCTGAAATAAATCATTCTCTTTACTATTAATTCTGACATTTCCCAATCTTAAAATTAAGTGGTGATCCTAACTGACCTAAAACAGGGATTTTTTATTTGGATTAAATGTCAGGAATTGTGAAACACTGGGTTTAAATGTATTTGGCTAAGGTGTATGTAAAGTTCTTTCTTCAACTGTATCTTCAATGTTTTTCTTGCCTCTACTTTCTATACATATAAAATAACACCCCATGCTCAGTAACACCTTGTGCTATTTGTAGTGGCTGCAGACTACGTAGACATTTATTCAGTAAATGCCTACAGACAGCTGTCAGCTGGGCTTTCAAAGCTCCCGTTATTCACCATCGTTCTAGTCTTCTCACCATAAGACTATCACCATAAGACTATGGGTGTCACACCAGTCTTCGCTTTGGCTCCCCCTTCTGTCCAGCTCAGCCGTTCGGCCCTTCACTCATCAACCCCGGACATGTCTCGTCATCATTACACTCACCTGGTTCCAATCCCCACTCTATCATTGTATATGTACCCCCTCTTTCATTTGTCTTTGTCAGTCATTGTAAATGTTACTTGTTTTCCTAAGAGGAATCTCACCTATTATTTCCTGAGCACTTTATATTTTGCAATTTGGGTTCGCCCAGTGCCTTTTTGTTTATGAAGAATTATTTTGAGCACAACAGCGTTTGGGTTTCGTCCCACTTTGATCTATGGTGCTTAAATAAATTCAGTAGTTTTAAACCTGCCACTGCCTCCTGCCTACTCCTCTCTATACCAGTGACAATGGTTACCTTTTTATTGTTCAGTACTATTAGTTTTATTTTTTTATACAGATTCATTGAAATTTACTTACCTTACTGAAATTCAGTCGCCATGTCACTCAATTATTTGCAGATGATGCGTTTCCTCCTGGGCAGCTCACATTAAGGGTCTGGTCTGGGCGGGTTCTCGTCGTCTTTTGGTCAGACGGGAATTTCCCTCACGCTTCATAAAATGTGCCACCGGTTTTCCTCTCAGACCCCCACTGGAAAGCTCCACAGGCAGAATCAATCATCCTGTTCATTGACACCAAATTGTTGTTGAAATTCTACACATGGACACTAAGTCAATCATAAATGAATCACTGTTTTTTAACAGCAAGCTGGAGAGGTCACAATCAAACTTAGATGCATAAAGTACCGGTCTGAAGTGAGCTCCACCAGAGCAGTCCCGTTACTTCTCTTATATACTGCTTACACAGACAAGTTATATTTGCATGATTTAGCTTATTCATCATTCATAATTAATTCATCATTAATGTTTGGTTCATGCATGTGACTGACCAATACTGGTTCATGCATGTGACAGACCAATACCTCACAAGGCTTCTTCTCTCTAAGCTGAGACCTTGAAACTGAGAGATCCCTTTCGTTCTCAAAACAAGGTTCTGTGCGCACTGCCAAATTGCAGATACTGATAGTGAGTCAATAACTTGCATGAACATAGAAATGGGTTATTAGAAAAGCACAAACACAGAACACAGAAATTGGTTATTAGAAAAGCACAAACATAAAATGTTCCATCACACAGTCATACGCAGTACCATATCTGAAATGTGAATTCACGTCCTTTTATTATAAAAAAAACGAATGTTTAAACGTTTAAAAAAATTGACGTTTTAATGCTGATATTTTTTTTACATTTGTCACATCCGTACACCCCACAGATGCACGTGCACACGCGTACTCTCACTCAGTCCAAACACAAAGGGTCCATCAGAGATGAGATGGTGATGGAATAAACTGTTTTCTAGCAGAACATAATCCCTGAATTTATGTGACAGGTATTATGTTGCTGGCTGGGCAGAAAATACATGATGTTGACAGTAAGGGCTCTCTCTCTCAATGTCCTCTGAGCTCCTCAAACTCTCCACATGTCATTAACGGTCTTTACTTCCTGTATGATCCAAATTGCTCCATTTATTTTTCCCTCAATTATGCCAAGCAGAACCTGGGATTTAGCTTAGTCTGACTGAGGATCTACTGATTGTCCAGAGTGAGTGAGAAGATGGAGCTGGTTCTGTTCTCACAGTATGGAGTCCATTTTAGGACATCCTCATCCAGCCTCATAATATGTGTATGTGATCCTTGCAGGAATTAACCTATGACCTTGGCACTGCTGGAGCCATACTTTTGCCAACTGAGCCACACATCATCCATTTTCTGTATGTGATCCCTTGAGGGAATTGAACCCACAGCTTTGGCATTGCTGGTAGAGCCACACTCTTACCAGCATGCACTTACCAACTGATCCACACAGCCACAAGCTACCATCGGCCAGCTCCCACTACTTTCACACAGTCTGGGCATGCAGTGTGGTGACTCATCCAGTCATCCAGTTATCCTCTATAGCCAGAGTCCCTATGCCTGGAGGTCCTAGACTGGTCAGACCATGCCAGACAACAGGGACACACAGGAGCACAGAGTGTCTGTAGGGCAGGGCATCTTCTAGAGTCTGGAGGGCAAAGGCCCGGGGGAGAGGTCATAGTTTCCATGCCAGGTAGCCAACTGGATCATACCTAATAAACCACACTAGGGAACAAACTCTTGTTATTTTTGCTTCATTGTGTTTTGGGCACATTTGGGTCAGCATTGCACCTGTGGCTCCTGTGGCTTTGGGAGAAGAACATTTGTAACACTGTCCGGCTACACTGATAAATATTCATAATAACACAAATCCCCACAGGGATAAAATCTGTCTCCCCAAAATAATATAGCAAGTTCTGTTTAGAATAATACATTTAACTTTTTTTTTGTTTACCTGAAATGCCATCCTGACAGCCTTATGACATTTCAGACACTAGTTAATATGCATGTTTCTAGGGAGACTGTCTGTTAAGTAAACATGCAAACATATTTATCGGCACAAAGAGGATGTGTCACTGCAAGATGTAACAAAGGATGTGAGCACAGAGATAGCTGTGCTCCAGAAAGGACGGTGGAAGCTGTGCAGGTACATAGAGTCATTGAATATTGGTCACTTTAATAATGCTTATTGTTCTGAAATTGTTTCTGTACTTAGATACAAATAAGATTACCATTCCTGCAGCATTATTATGTTGAGATTTTATTTGATCTGATTTTATATGTACATGCTGTATTCTCGAAATAAAGTAGGTCCTCCTATTTAACTACTGCTGTACATACTTATATATTGTCCATAAGCCAAGTTAATATTCACGTAATAATAAATAATTCCCCTTGACCATGCCCACAAATTGGGGAAAACAAACATTCTTTCCCATTGGCCCCCAGTGTAAAAGAGACACGTTCGGCGTAAATAACAAAACATGCCGAAAAGCTGCTGTGTTGTTCAATGTACATGTAAACAGGTCACAAATCTCGACCTACAGTATAGTTTGCAATGATCCCACATAGGGAAATGGAGCCTGCGAGAAGAGCCCTGTGGCTTCAGGCTATTCGGCATTGGAGAGTGGGGAATTGTGGGGGACATTGCTCGTTTTGATATTTCTTAATTTCTTGTTTCGCTTTTAATTTTTTTTATCTTTGTATTGTATTGTTAGACATTTACTGCACTGCATGAGCTAGAAACACAAGCATTTCACTTCACCTGCTTTAACATCTGCTAATTTGTGTACGCAACAAATAAACTTTGGTATGATCATAATCCCATTTCATGGCTTCTTACTGTAGATGTGCTACTGCAGATGATGCAGAGATGAGAAGAGCACAGCTACTGAGCCCTGCAGAGAGATGCTCACACACGCGCACGGACACAGGCAAGCAGGCAGGCATGAACACATGCACGCATGCATAGTCATACGCAAATGCACGCACACACCAGTAGAGGCTCCTCAGAGGAGGAAGGGGAAAACCATCCTCAGTGAATTTCAAATAGTGAAACATTTAAAAAGTTACCCTGTGAATTCACATATCACCAAATAATTGATTGAAACACACTGTTTTGCAATGAAGGTCTACAGTAGCCTCAACATTACAACATTACTGTAGGGTAGAATCATGGTGTAGCCGGAGGACAGCTAGCTTCCGTCCTCCTCAAATCAAATATTATTGGTCACATACACATGGTTAGCAGATGTTAATGTGAGTGTAGCGAAATGCGTATGCTTCTTGTTCGACAGTGCAGTAATATCTAACAAGTAATCTAACAATTCCCAAACAACTACCTAATACACACAAATCTACAGGGGTGAATGAGAATATGTACATGTAAATATATGGATGAGCGATGACCGAGCGGTATAGGGAAGGTGCAATAGATTGTATAAAATACAGTATATACATGTGATATGAGTATTGTAAGATATGTAAACATAATTAAAGTGGCAATATTTAAAGTGGCATTGTTTAAAGTGACTAGTGATCTTTTTATTAAAGTGTCCAGTGATTTGGTCTCAATGTAGGCGGCATCCTCTCTGAGTTAGTGATTGCTGTTTAGCAGTCTGATGGCCTTGAGGTAGAATCTGTTTTTCAATCTCTCAGTCCCAGCTTTGATGCACCTGTACTGACCTCGCCATCTGGATGATAGTGGTTTTAACAGGCAATGTCCCTGATTATCTTTTTGGCCTTCCTGTAACATCGGATGCTGTAGGTGTCATGGAGGGCAGGTCATTTGTCGCCGGTGATGCATTTTGCAGACCGCACCACCCTCTGGAGAACCTTGCGATTGGGGGCGGTGCAGTTGCCGTACCAGGCTGTGATACAGCCCGACAGGATGCTCTCAATTGTGCATCTGTAAAAGTTTGTCAGGGATAATATGTCCGTAAACATACCAGCCAGCTGTTCTGCGCATGCACGGCTAGGGATGCCGTCCAGCATCCTTGTGAGGGTTAATACGTTTTAATGTTTAATGTTAATGTTTAATGTTTTAATGTTTTACTCACGTCAGCCACGGAGAAGGAGAGGGGGGGACGCAGTCTTTGGCACAGTATTATCCTCAAAGTGGGCAAAGCAGGTGTTTAGTTTGTCTGGAAGAGTGACTTCGATGTCCGTGATGTGGCTGTTTTTGTTTTTGTAGTCCATGATTTCCTGTAGATCCTGCCACATATGTCTCGTGTCTGAGCAGTTGAATTGCCACACCACCTTGTCCCTGTAACGGCATTTCACTTGTTTGATTGCCTTGCGGAGGGAATAACTACACTGTTTATATTCAGCCATATTTCCAGACCTCTTTCCATGGTTAAATGCGGTGGGTCGCGCATCCATCCACGGTTTCTGTTTAGGGTAGGTTTTAATTGTCACAGTGGGTACAACATCTCCAATGCACTTCTTTATAAACGCACTCACCGAGTCAGCGTATAGGTCAATGTTGTTCTCTGAGGCTGACCGGAACAGTCCGCGTTATCAAAACAAAGCGTGGCTTCCTATTGGTCAGACCAGCGTTGACTGGTTCTCGTCACTGGTACATCCTATTTGAGTTTCTGCCTATAAGACGGTATGAGCAAGATGGCGTTGTGGTTGGATTTGCTGAAGGGAGGGCGGGGGAGGGCTTTGTATGCATCGCGGAAGTTGGAGTAGCAGTGGTCGAGAGTATTAGCCCTGCGTGTCATGCAATCAATATGCTGATAGAATTTAGGTAGCCTTGTTCCCAAATTTGTTAAAATCCCCAGCTACAATAAATGCAGCCTACGGATATATAGTTTATACATAGAGTACAGGGAAGTTCCTTGAGGGCAATCTTGGTGTTGGCTTGAGGGGGAATGTACACAGCTGTGACTATAACTGACGAGAATTCTCTTGGTCGGTAAAATGGTCGGAATTTGATTGTAAGGAATTCTAGGTCAGGTGAGTGGGAGGATCTGAGTTCCTGTATGTTGTTATGAATACACCATGAGTTGTTAATCAATAAAGCATACACTCCCGCCCTTCCTCTTCCCAGAGAGGTGTTTATCTCGGTCAACGCGATGAATGGAGAAGCCCGGTGGCTGAACCGATTCCGACAACATATCCCGAGAGAGCCATGTTTCCGTGTAACAGAGAATGTTACAATCTCTGATGTCTCTCTGGAAGGCAACACTTGCTCGAATTTCATCTACCTTGTTGACGAGATACTGGACAATGGCTAGTAGTATACTCATGAGCGATGTGCACGTGTACGGAGCCTGACCAGGAGGCCGCGGCTGTCTGCCCCTTCTGCGGCGCCATTGTTTTGGGTTGGTTACTGGAATTAGATCCATTGTCCTGGGTGGTGGTCCAAACAGAGGATCCACTTCGGGAAAGTCTTATTTCTGGTCGTAATGTTGGTACGTTGCCATTGCTCTTATATCCAATAGTTCTAACCAGCTGTATGTAATAACATTTCCTGGGGTAACAATATAAGAAATAATACATTTAAAAAATCGAAATACTGCATAGTTTCCCAAGAACTCAAAGCGATGCGACCACCTCTGTCGGCGACATTTTGGGTACATTGACTTTAATACTAAACATAGGAGGCTAAATGGTTCTCACCCCCATCTATAGTCTTACACGGTAATTATTACAACTTCCTAATTAGGACATTCTCCAACCCATCAGAGCTCTTTCAGAATGAACTGACATGTTCTGCTCTCATAATGTGTATGAAGTACAAAGCTTGGCAGACAGCTAACATCACAATAAAGTTCCAGGAGGCAGGAGTACAATTTGTAAAATATGTATTAGAAAATGTTCAGCATACATTCACACATACAGTTGAAGTCGGAAGTTTACATACACCTTAGTCAAAACACATTTAAACTCAGTTTTTCACAATTCCTGACATTTAATCCTAGTAAAAATTCCCTGTTTTAGGTAAATTAGGATCACCACTTCATTTTAAGAATGGGAAATGTCAGAATAATAGTGAAGAGAATGAGTTATTTCAGCTTTTATTTCTTTCATCACATACCCAGTGGGTCAGAAGTTTACATACGCTCAATTAGTATTTGGTAGCATTGCCTTTAAATTGTTTAACTTGGGTCAAATGTTTTGGGTAGCCTTCCACAAGCTTCCCACAGTAAGTTAGGTGAATTTTGGCCAATTCCTCCTGACAGAGCTGGTGTAACTGAGTCAGGTTTGTAGGCCTCCTTGCTCGCACACGCTTTTTCAGTTCTGCCCACACATTTTCTATAGGATTGAGGTCAGAGCTTTGTGATGGCCACTCCAATACCTTGACTTTGTTGTCCTTAAGCCATTTTTTCACAAATTTGGAAGTAAGCTTAGCGTCATTGTCCATTTGGAAGACCCATTTGCGACCAAGCTTTAACTTCCTAACTGATGTCTTGAGATGTTATTTCAATATGTCCACATAATTTCCCCCTCATGCCATCTATTTTGTGAAGTACACCAGTCCTTCCTGCAGCAAAGCACCCCCACAACATGATGCTGCCACCCCCGTACTTCACGGTTGGGATGGTGTTCTTCAGCTTGCAAGCATCCCCATTTTTCCTCCTAACATAAAGATGGTTATTATGGCCAAACAGTTCTATTTTTGTTTCATCAGGCCAGAGGACATTTCTCCAAAAAGTACGAAATTTGTCCCCATGTGCAGTTGCATACTGTAGTCTGTCTTTTTTATGGTGGTTTTTGAGCAGTGGCTTCTTCCTTGCTGAGCGACCTTTCAGATCATGTCGATATAGGACTGGTTTTACTGTGGATATAGATACTTTTGTACCTGTTTCCTCCAGTATCTTCACAAGGTCCTTTGTTGCTGTTCTGAGATTTGCACTTTTCGCACCAAAGTACGTTCATTTCTAGGAGACAGAACGCGTCTCCTTCCTGAGCTGTAATGACGGCTGCGTGGTCCCATGGTGTTTATACTTGCGTACTATTGTTTGTACAGATGAACGTGGTACCTTCAGGCATTTGATAATTGCTCCCAAGGATGAACCAGACTTGTAGAGGTCTAGAATTCTGACCTCTGGAAATGTAATACAGTGAATTAGAAGTGAAATAATCTGCCTGTAAACAATTGTTGGAAAAATTACTTGTGTCATGCACAAAGTGGATGTCCTAACCGTCTTGCCAAAACTATAGTTTGTTAACAAGACATTTTGTGGAGTGGTTGAAAATGAATTTTAATGACTCAGGGGCAGAGATAATAATTTTGTTAATAATGAAGTAAGGCAGCTCCAAATGCAGGTGTTTCAGCCTAGCTCAGTGTTTTCTGTGGTGGTGGGGCAAGCCCAAGCCAGCAGAAAATACAGAGCGTTGCGCCATGATTGGTTCAGTGTTCTGTTACTCATGGGGACAATATATCACCGCCAAGTCTAAAGGTAGACCTGGAAAATTCTAGCCCCTTGAGTCCTGCCATAGAGTTACATTAGAAGTGCCCATCCAAGAATGCTCAAGGTCATTGGCCACAGATAAAATGACATCAAATCACGTTATATATACAGTGGCTTTGATTGGACTGATCGTATCAACATCATACTTTCAAAATCTTAGCTCATGAATCAAGTCGACAATCTACTTGCAAATCCTTTTTAATCCTTGTCATATGAAGAGAAATAATGAAGAGAAATTATAGATAAAACGTATCGGTGCTCATGGGCCATTGGACATAAACATTACACAACAAGTTGGAAATTGCAAATTCAACAATGAGTGGTTTGGAAGGAATCAGTGACAGTGGCTGTGTAGTCCCTAATCTGGGATTAAGGGACTCTTTTCCAAGTTTAAAATTATAAACATTCAACATTGGCCATGCTGTCAATGAAGCATGATTTGTGCTGCGCTCAAAACAACTGTTAACTCTGAACTGAAAAAACTTGACTTCAGTGAGTTCAAGACATCTGGGAAGTCAGGAATAAACAAGCTCCGACTGGGAAAATATGTTTTGAACGGTCATCCAACTCGGAATTGTAAATCTGCCCTCTTTCTAGAGCTACGACCTGAAGATCCTTAACGTCATCATGATTCAACCTTGTTTTTTCCCGAGTTCCCAGTTGTTTTGAAAGCACCATAAATCCAGAGAATGCCAGACTTTGATGACAAAACTTGCCCACAAAGGACTCCCGCGCCACCTTTCTGTTCAAGTGAGCAGAGCACAACAAGGTGAATCCAAAAATGTATTGTATGCTGCAGCATTAATTATGTAATATGCCAGGGTGATATGTATACTATAGCTAAAAAAGTAATTATAGTGTATGTTGTAAGATGTTAGTAGCCCATGTGCCTCACCCTAATAATTTGGTCTATTTACCCCTCTTCATTTTGCCTACTGTTCTGACTTGGTGGTGCACATGTAGCCTATAACCTGTTTTAGAGAAATGTAATCATAAAATATTGTAAGAGCTTTCATTGTATGCTTATATGGCCTCTTTATTTGTCCTATGGTTCTGACTTGGTGTACAGGGAGAACACTGTAAGAACGGCCCATGTTCTAAATTTTGTCACTGTACATTTCAAAAGTGCTAAACAAATAGTTATATTGACTAAATCCGTCCTAGCTCGCTCATTAATGTCTTAATTGAAATTACGGATTGCCTATTATCCATTTGTCATTCCCTTATGCCATATTTTGTACATCTCAATTGTTATTAGAAAGCACATTTGTGTAAGCAAGTCAGACATATCAGCTGTTTTTTTTTTAAAGGCAGTAAATGAGGCTGAATGAACTGTTTCACTGCCAGACAAGGCTCCGCTGATAGCCAGGTGTAACAGTGGTAAGCTGTTGGGACTGCTGCTGGGACAGCTTTATGTAGGCCCTAACAGTTTGTGGGCACCGTTTGCACCAGTACCGTTTGCACCAGCACGAGTACTCAATTTGCCCACTAGATGGCAGTGGGCAAATTGGTATATGGGCAATGGAATATGGGCAATATACCATGTCTAAGGGCTGTTCTTATGCACGGCGCAACGTGGAGTGCCTGGATACAGCACTTGCTGTGCTATATTGGCCATATACCACAAACCCCCGAGGTGCCTTATTGCTATTATAAACTGCTTACCAATTGTCCGATATGCCACTGCTTTCATCTAATCAGCATTCATGGCTCGAACCTCCCGGTATATAAAGACCAATATAATAATATATATACAGACAGATGTACAGCTATCAGAATACTTCCTATTATATTCTCTGTGTTATGCTGCCCGCAATGTAACATGATGAGCTATTGGACTGATTTGTTTTAGTGTATTTGTATCACAAAATGATTACAGTCATCGGAGTACACTGGTTAACAGCCAGAAAATTACTTTACAGATGCGGTCAAATATATTGGCACCCTTGGATGATTCACCGTTTCTTTAAAAGAAAGTTGAAAAAACTATTGGTTACATTTATTTGGTTTACAACTGCACAGGACTAAAAAAAAAATATAATCTGGAATTGAGGTTTTTCACTTCAAAGTAAAACATGGTCTGGACTAAATTATTAAAAGTTTAAATTATTTGGTTGGAGGCAATTCTCATTTAATCTGTAATTTATCTCACCAGTTGCAGGTACTTAAAGGGGTAAAACTAGCCATTCAACGAGTTTTGAAAGGATGTTGTTAGGATAGTTTGAGACTTCCGTGACCTTACATTTTTTGTACCAGTACTCCTTGTATAGCCTTGTTATTGTTATTTTAATGTGTTACTATTTCCTTTTTAATTGCTCATCTTTTCTTACTTTTTTTTAACTCTGCATTGTTGAGAAAGTGTTCGTAAGTAAGAATTTCACGGTAAAGTCTACACATTTGGCTGGTAACATTTTCAGACACAGCCCAGTTTTCCAATCCCAAGATCCCAGTGCTTCAGCTGGGTGCCTGAGAATAGCCTCTTTGGGCCGAAGGGCTCTGGGCTCGAGGCTGAGGCATATGGCATGATGACGTGTGTGTGTGCATGTGCATGTGTGTGACATGTGTAGTGGTACTGTACCATCCAGGGAACATGCTGTGAGCTCTCTCTCACTCTTCCATTTCCTTTCTCTTTCTATCACTCCCTCTCTCTTTGCTTCCATCACCGTTCTCTCTTTTTTTGTCCTCTAGCACTCTTTCTAATTGCTCATTTTATTTTCTCTACGCTCTCTCTTTCCCTCTCCTCTCCTTCCCTTTCTCTTTCTCTCACGCTCTTTCTCTCTCTCTTTCTCTTGCTCTGGAGGGAACAGGACAGAGAGAAAAGGGCAAAGCTAAAAGAGGAGAAAATGTCATCAGTTAACATCTTCTTTGATAGACAGCTGCATGCAGTCAGGTGGTAATGATGCTGTTGCTATGACTCATTGCATAATTCATCCATCTCAGAATATTACTCAGTAAATGAAGGGTCAGTCTTCACATTCAGATGTACTTACAGTAATGAAATGCTTGAACAAATAAACACTGATGTCAACTGTACTACAGTATTGCAGGTTTTAGCTAGTGATATATGATTTACTTAATTTCTAATGTCAGACTTTCATTTAGAAATAAAAGATAACCAGCGCATAAGAGATTATTAATATATTTACTACAATAAGCAGTGTTGTTTAGAATCACTTTAATACATCCCCAATTCCCTAAAATTTCTGCGCAAAGCAACTTGAAGCAGTGGGATTGGGGTTGAGAGAGAAACCCCTGGTTGTCACGTCAATATGAATGATTCGGAAGACAGGCACAGGAATGCGTAATAGGGTTTTTTATTAAACCCAAATTTTACAGCGTGCCGTGTAAAGGCACGGGGTCAAAGACCAAACAAACACTATACAAAACACAGGGTAGAAACCCAATCAAAAGAGCGAGGAGTACCTTGAATAAATAACACAAGCGCACAATGATTAACACACGGAACGAGACCCGTAATCAGCTGCGCAATCCACAATGGCACGAAAGCCAAAACACACAGCACAGGTATTCACACGCACCAACGGACATTGTAACAATAATTGACAGGACACTGGTAAACCAAGGACACACTTATACAATTACTTATCACTGGGAATAGGGGCCAGGTGTGCGTAATGAAAGTTCCGGAGGGATCCGTGACACTGGTTGAAATTATGCAATATATACAGTATAACCAGATTACAACCAGTTGTCAACTCTGTCACTTCCTACAGTGTGTTTAAACCCCACAGTTTATTTTATTTTATTTCACCTTTATTTAACCAGGTAGGCTAGTTGAGAACAAGTTCTCATTTACAACTGCGACCTGGCCAAGATAAAGCATAGCAGTGTGAACAGATAACACAGAGTTACACATGGAGTAAACAATAAACAAGTCAATAACACAGTAGAAAAAAAAGAGTCTATATACATTGTGTGCAAAAGGCATGAGGAGGTAGGTGAATAATTACAATTTAGCAGATTAACACTGGAGTGATAAATGATCAGATGGTCATGTGCAGGTAGAGATACTGGTGTGCAAAAGAGCAGAAAAGTAAATAAATAAAAACAGTATGGGGATGAGGTAGGTGAATTAGGTGTGCTATTTACCGATGGACTAGCGATCGGTTAGCTGCTCAGATAGCAGATGTTTAAAGTTGGTGAGGGAGATAAAAGTCTCCAACTTCAGCGATTTTTGCAATTCGTTCCAGTCACAGGCAGCAGAGAACTGGAAGGAAAGGCTGCCAAATGAGATGTTGGCTTTAGGGATGATCAGTGATATACATCTGCTGGAACGCGTGCTACGGGTGGGTGTTGCCATCGTGACCAGTGAACTGAGATAAGGCAGAGCTTTACCTAGCATGGACTTGTTGATGACCTGGAGCCAGTGGGTCTGGCGATGAATATGTAGCGAGGGCCAGCTGACTAGAGCATACAGGTCGCAGTGGTGGGTGTTATAAGGTGCTTTAGTAATAAAATGGATGGCACTGTGATAAACTGCATCCAGTTTGCTGAGTAGAGTATTGGAAGCTATTTTGTAGATGACATCGCTGAAGTCAAGGATCGGTAGGAAAGTCAGTTTTACTAAGGTAAGTTTGGCGGGGTAAAGGAAGGAGGCTTTGTTGCGAATTAGAAAGCCGATTCTAGATTTTAATTTAGATTGGAGATGTTTGATATGAGTCTGGAAGGAGAGTTTACAGTCTAGCCAGACACCTAGGTACTTATAGATGTCCACGTATTCTAGGTCGGAACCATCCGGGGTGGTGATGCTAGTCGGGCGTGCGGGTGCAGGCAGCGAACGGTTGAAAAGCATGCATTTGGTTTTACTAGCGTTTAAGAGTAGTTGAAGGCCACGGAAGGAGTGTTGTATGGCATTGAAGCTCGTTTGGAGGTTAGATAGCATAGTGTCCGAGGAAGGGCCAGAAGTATACAGAATGGTGTCGTCTGCGTAGAGGTGGATCAGGGAATTGCCCGCAGCAAGAGCAATATCATTGATATATACAGAGGAAAGAGTCGGCCCGAGAATTGAACCCTGTGGCACCCCCATAGAGACTGCCAGAGGACCAGACAACATGCCTTCCGATTTGACACCCTGAACTCTGTCTGCAAAGTAGTTGGTGAACCAGGCAAGGCAGTCATTAGAAAAACCGAGGCTACTGAGTCTGCCGATAAGAATATGATGATTGACAGAGTCGAAAGCTTTGGCCAGGTCGATGAAGATGGCTGCACAGTACTGTCTTTTATCGATGGCGGTTATGATATAATTTAGTACCTTGAGCGTGGCTGAGGTGCACCCGTGACCGGCTCAGCAACCAGATTGCACAGCGGAGAAGGTACGTGGGATTCGAGATGGTCAGTGATCTGTTTGTTAAACCCTCTATCCCAAAATCTGGACTGACATGCTGAACAGACCGGACACGTCTGGTCCGCATGGACACGTCAATTATTGCACCCACAATGCTGGACATGTAAATTATTGCGTCAACGAGCGTCTGCTTTCCCCAGGGCTAAAATAGAAGTCATTCCTATTTCTGACGCAAATCGCGCTGCAAGTCCTGCCTCTCCCATCTCCTCATTGGTTTATAGAAGCAGGTACCCACGTGCCATCTCCTCATTGGTTATACCCACGTGGGTGATTGAAAGACAAACTGTTTTGCCACTCGTCGTGGTAATACTATGAAAGTTTAGATGCCAATCACCATGTAAGTTCAAAGATGAAAAAGCCTGGAAGGAGGAGAGATGACTAGAAACGGTTTGGTTGACCGTTTTATGAGTGGATTAATTGTCTGAGTAGAGCATCTTGTGCATTCAGGTAAAATAACAACTCTGTTTATTTCCCAGGACAAATTAGCTAGCAACAGCAAGCTAGCTGAATAGGACAAATTAGCTAGCATGTGCAAGCTAGCTAGCTATATTGCCATACATGTTTAATGCTTTTCGACCTATCCCCAAATTAATAAGTTTGTTTTGATATTTTAACCTGCGTGTCGTGATTGAGTTTGGTGTAGGGGGACAAAATAAATGTATGCACGATGGCGCACGCACGCAGCCGGTTTGGGTTCAGTATTAGTGGTTGTGATTAAGCCTTGGTTTTGTTATTAAATCAAATCAAATGTTATTTGTCACATGCGCCGAATACAACAGGTAGACCTTACAGTGAAATGTTTACTTACAAACCCTAACCAACAATGCAGTTATTTTTTTTTAAATAACTATGGAAATATTACAAATAATTAAGGAGCAACAATAAAATAACAGTAGCGAGGCTATAAACAAGGTGTTCCAGTACAAAGGGTTCGGTTACAGAGTCAATGTGCGGGGTAGAGGTCGACCGATTATGGTTTTTCAATGCCGATACCGATTATTGGAGGACCGGAAAAAGCCGATATCGATTAATCGGCCAATTTTAAAAAACTTTTAATAATGACAATTACAACAATACTGAATGAACACTTATTTTAACTTAATATAATACATCAATAAAATCAATTTAGCCTCAAATAAAATGAAACATGTTCAATTTGGTTTAAATAATGCAAAAACAAAGTGTTGGAGAAGAAAGTAAAAGTGCAATATGTGCCATGTAAAAAAGCTAACGTTTAAGTTCCTTGCTCATGAGAACATATGAAAGCTGGTGGTTCCTTTTTTAACAGGAGTCTTCAATATTCCCAGGTAAGAAGTTTTAGGTTGTAGTTATTATAGGAATTATAGGACAATTTCTCTCTATACGATTTGTATTTCATATACCTTTGACTATTGGATGTTCTTATAGGCACTTTAGTATTGCCAGTGTAACAGTATAGCTTCCGTCCCTCTCCTCGCACCTACCTGGGCTCGACCCAGGAACACATCGACAACAGCCACCCTCGAAGCAGAGTTACCCATCGCTCCACAAAATCTGCGGCCCTTACAGTGCAAGGGGAACAGCCACTCCAAGTCTCAGAGCGAGTGACGTTTGAAATGCTATTAGCTCACACCCCACTGACTTGCTAGCCATTTCACATCGGTTACACCAGCCTAATCTCGGGAGTTGATAGGCTTGAAGTCATAAACAGCTCAATGCTTGAAGCACAGCGATGAGCTGCTGGCAAAACGCACGAAAGTGCTGTTTGAATGAATGCTTACGAGCCTGCTGATGCCTACCATCGCTCAGTCAGACTACTCTATCGAATCATAGACTTAATTATAACATAATAACACAATAACAATGTAATCAGGTGGTTAGAGCGTTGGACTAGTTAACTGTAAGGTTGCAAGATCGAATCCCCGAGCTGACAAGGTAAAAATCTGTCATTCTGCCCCTGATCAAGGCAGTTAACCCACCGTTCCTAGGCCGTCATTGAAAATAAGAATATATTCTTAACTGACATGCCTAGTAAAATAATGGTGTAAAAAAAAAAATATATATATATATTTTTTTAAATAATCGGCCAAATCGGTGTCCAAAAATACTGATTTCCGATTGTTATGAAAACTTGATCGGCCATTCCGATTAATCAGTCGCCCTCTAGTGCTGGACATCGGTTAGTCGAGGTAATTGAGGTAATATGTGCATGTGGGTAGCGGTAAAGTGACTATGCATGGAGTAGCGGCATAAAAATGGGGGGTGGGGTGTGGGCAATGGGGGTAGAATATTTACTGGGCCGTACACATTACCCTCTGTAGTTCCTTGTGGTCAGAAGCCACAGAGTTGCCATACCAGGTGTCGATGCAACCAGTTTATGCTCTCGATGGTGCAGCTGAAGATCTTTTGAGGATCTGTGGACCCATGCCAAATCTTTTCAGTCTCCTGAGGGGGAATAGGCATTGTCGTGCACTCTTCATGACTGTCTTAGTGTGTTTGGACCATGATAGTTTGTTGTTGATGTGGACACCAAGGAACTTGACGTACTCACCATGCTCCACTACACTCCAGCCCCATCGGTCCTCCTTTTTCTGTAGCCCACTATCATCTCCTTTGTCTTGATCACATTATGTTATGTAACACAGTTAAAAGGCAGATTGGTGCTGTGCCGCTGCGAGAGTTTTAGAATGGGGCTGCTGTCTGCTGCACGTCTCCACACACACTGTAATAACACATGCACAAACACAAGCACACAAGCATACACTAATACATAAACACTTTAGCGACAGGCAGATTGGTTCCGTGCTGCTGTTTGAATGGAGCTACTGGGTGCTGACTGTCTCAGGTGCTGCATTGTATAGTTATAGATTATAGTGTTCCTGGGTTGATACAGTGTGTGTGTGTGTGTGTGTGTGTGTGTGTGTGTGTGTGTGTTGTTACAGTGTGTTTGACATGTGTACCCCTTCTGTGTATGTTTTGACACGGTGTCTCAAGAGACAGAAGATGGGAAGTGTGTGTGTGTGTGTGTGTGTGTGTGTGTGTGTGTGTGTGTGTGTGTGTGTGTGTGTGTGTGTGTGTGTGTGTGTGTGTGTGTGTGTGTGTAAAATGGGAAAGTAAATCAGTTTTGCCCCCTGGTGGTTTTAAACGGCCATTTTTAACCAGACAATGCTGTGTTCACCATTGTTTCTATAGCAGTTCAATCTCTCGATCCCTCTCTCCATTTTCACACCTGTACCAGTAGCACTCTAGCTGTGTGTACCTTCCCCCCTCTCCCCATTGACACAATGTAAAATTAATATATGTGACAAGACAAAGCCAAACCCAACGACAGGACACCCCAGAGCTTTTCTCAACTTTGAGACATTCATGAGACTGAAGATTTAAGCCATACATTTACTTACGCCCTTGGGGTAACTTGATGACATCATCATTTTAAAAATCATAATCTTTGTCAAAGTAGCCCATGACCTTGAGTATTATCTCATTCAGTCCGACGAATGCTGGCATTACTAACGCATTATTGTATTTTAAATACTGTCACTTGGCCCTTTAGGCCAAGTGACATCTCCTATTCTCCTCTGTAGCGCACCCAGCAACATGGACAGCCCAGCACATAGTCTGCTTCCCTAATTTTCAGCACAATTGACAGCTCCTCTCTCTTAACAGCTCTCTTTTCACTTTGTCCAACATGGTTCCAGCAACTAGGGCATAACCAGACTGGTGCAGTACAGCCCGGCTTAGCTTTGCTCAGCTCAGTAGTGTGAAAAGGGTACAAAGTCAGTCCCTTTCAGCTAGTCTCGTTCCCTTCATCATATCCCTGATGTGGAAACGGCTTAGTCCACTCTGCACTTATCCAGCCATCCCACTGATAGCATTAGATAGAACTGAACTCTCTCCTTCCATCCCAGGCTGATAACAGTCAGTAGAGCCACCTGAGCTTTTGAGTCAGAGCCAGAGGGACTGGAAGGAGAGGATAAGAGAGGAAAGGAAAAAGCTAGGAGAAACTCTGTTCTATATGTTACTTGTTCTTTCACTCACAAATGGGTCCTGTCCACGTTTATGAGAAGGTACAGGCATGAGCTCGTCAGGAAAAACAAATCCAATGGAGTGGTGGTTTCAGTAGCAAACAGCGAGTCAGCTCGAATACTACAGGAGGAGATATCCTCTCTGTTGGGCAAAACGGCAATCAGAATAGTACCAGCAACTCTCGTTACTTCCTGGTTCCCAAAAAGGAGGGAGGGGGGGATACGCCCCATATTAGACCTACGCATCCTCAACAGATATCTGAGAAAGTTGACGTTTCATATGCTTACGCAAAAGGTGCCGCCTCGCTCCATTCTTCAAGACGATTGTTTAACCACAGTCGATCAACAAGATGCCTATTTTCACATAAGCATTTTGCCAGCCTTCCAGGACACGACCTAAGAATATCTTGTTGTCCCATTCAAACTATTTCTAGTCCCAAGAACATTAGGTAAATCTGTGGAAACGGCTCTGAACATAGAATACCTGGGTATCAGAATAAATCACATTTCAGAAGGGCGAGTCACATCATTCTGCCTGTTCCAATTAGGGCATACAGTCAAACTACAGACTCCGTTTACTAGGGTTGATGGCCTCCACCATATCAGTCGTCCCACTGGAATTATTGATAATGAGAGATTTCCAATGCTGAGTTTCTGCCCAACATGTGTGTCCCCGTCTTCATCTCGAACAGTGGGTAAGGGTATCCTCGTCCTGCATTGCTGCTCTCAGCCACTGGAGGGGCCCCTCGACATTCGCCAAAGCCTCTCCCCTAGGGGTAGTAGCTATGAGGAAGGTGACGATGACAGACTCATCTCTCACAGGGTGGGGAGCAGTTTACGAGGGCAGAGATGAGAACTGACTATGGCCCCCACAACTCCGCCCCACTCACATAAACTACCTCAATCTTGGACACCTCCCCACACAGGGAGGCCAATCACTTGCTAGTAAACACTAGCGAGTGATGAGATAAACATCCAATTGCATAGTGGAAGATATTATAATGGCATATATTGTAAGGGTTTGACACCTCTGGAGGGCTTGAGGTATGGCATCATGGGAATTGTTCAAAGGCATCTCTGTTCAAGAGATCTGTAATACGGCATGTCGGGGAACCCCCCCCCCCCTCCCCCTCACCATCAAATCAAATCAAATTGTATTAGTCACATGCGCCGAGTACAACAGGTGTTGTACTTTACAGTGAAATTCTTACTTACTTTGACAATTTTTAGGGTCTTCCTCTGACACCGCCTGGTATAGAGGTCCTGGATGGCTGGAAGCTTGGCCCCAGTGATTTACTGAGCCGTTCGCACTACCCTCTGTAGTGCCTTGCTGTCGGAGGCCGAGCAGTTGCCATACCAGGCAGTGATGCAACCAGGATGCTCTCGATGGTGCAGCTGTAGAACCTTTTGAGGATCTGAGGACCAAATATTTTCAGTCTCCTGAGGGGGAATAGGTTTTGTCGTGCCCGCTTCATGACTGTCATGGTGTGCTTGGACCATGATAGTTTGTTAGTGATGTGGACACCAAGGAACTTGAAGCTCTCAACCTGCTCCACTGCAGCCCCGTCGATGAGAATGGGGGCGTGCTCGCTCCTCTTTTTCTTGTAGTCCACAATCATCCCTTTTGTCTTGATCACAATGAGGGAGAGGTTGTTGTCCTGGCACCACACGGCCAGGTCTCTGACCTCCTCCCTATAGGCTGTCTCGTTGTTGTCAGTGATCAGGCCTACCACTGTTTTGTCATCGTCAAATGTAATGATGGTGTTGGAGTCGTGCCTGGCCGTGCAGCCATGAGTGAACAGGCAGTACAGGAGGGGGCTGAGCACGCACCCCTGAGGGGCCCCTGTGTTGAGGATCAGCATGGCGGATGTGTTGTTAACTGCCCTTACCACCTGGGGGCGGCCCGTCAGCAAGTCCAGGATCCAGTTGCAGAGTGAGCTGTTTAGTCCCGGGGTCCTTAGCTTATTGATGAGCTTTGAGGGCGCTATGGTGTTGAACTCTGCACTGTAGTCAATGAATAGCATGTTCCTTGGTGTTCCTATTGTCCAGCTGGGAAAGGGCAGTGTGGAGTGCAATAGAGATTGTTTGCTTATGGCGGAATACAGCTCATTCAATGCTATCAGCTACAAAGAATATAGATGAGAGCTTTTTCGGTTGGTAATGTGGTCTGCAGGTTATCATGAGAAACTACTTCAATGGCAATGGCTCGAGACTTCCTTAGATATCATGCACCAGCTGTTGTTTACAAAAATACATAGACCACAGCCCCTTGTCATACCAGACGCCGCTGTTCTATCCTGCCTGTACATCGTATAACCAGCCAGCAATATGTTGATATCGTCGTCGTTCAGCCTTGACTCCGTGAAGCATAAGATGTTACAGTTTTTAATATCCTGTTGGTAGTTTAATCTTCCCAATAACTTGTCCATTTCATTGTCCAAAGTTTTCATGTTTGCGAGCAGAATTGAGGGGAGTGGGGGCATATTTCATCGCCTCCTACTCCTCAGAAGGAAACTCGCCGTCCGGCCTCTCTTTCTCCGCCTCCTCTTCACGCAGATCACTGGGGTCGGGGCCTGTTTCCAAGGGAGCCGTATATCCTCCGCTTCGAGCTCGTCAGGGTCGCGAAAGAAGAAAAAGCATTCTGCTAGAATTTCCCAGAAGTAAAAGACTGAACGAGTAATTGAAATAGAACTTAGGGTAACTTAACCTAACCCCGGTTCTCTGATATTAAGAGTGAGGTCTCTTCACGCTTTGTGTAAGAAAGACGAACATGTACTTACAAGTGAAGATAAGAGCGGACTACGGCACCTTATATGGGAAGTGGAGTGGTCCACTATTGGCCGTTGCTCCTGTCTGTCTACGACAGACGTTGTGTGATTGGATCTTCCATTCCATCATGAGTGATCTCGCTCATAATACACTGCTCAAAAAAATAAAGGGAACACTTAAACAACACAATGTAACTCCAAGTCAATCACACTTCTGTGAAATCAAACTGTCCACTTAGGAAGCAACACTGATTGACAATACATTTCACATGCTGTTGTGCAATGGAATAGACAACAGGTGGAAATTATAGGCAATTAACAAGACACCCCCAATAAAAGGAGTGGTTCTGCAGGTGGTGACCACAGACCACTTCTCAGTTCCTATGCTTCCTGGCTGATGTTTTGGTCACTTTTGAATGCTGGCGGTGCTTTCACTCTAGTGGTAGCATGAGACGGAGTCTACAACCCACACAAGTGGCTCAGGTAGTGCAGGTCATCCAGGATGGCACATCAATGCGAGCTATGGCAAGAAGGTTTGCTGTGTCTGTCAGCGTAGTGTCCAGAGCATGGAGGCGCTACCAGGAGACAGGCCAGTACATCAGGAGACGTGGAGGAGGCCGTAGGAGGGCAACAAAACAGCAGCAGGACCGCTACCTCCGCCTTTGTGCAAGGAGGAGTAGGAGGAGCACTGCCAGAGCCCTGCAAAATGACCTCCAGCAGGCCACAAATGTGCATGTGTCTGCTCAAACGGTCAGAAACAGACTCCATGAGGGTGGTATGAGGGCCCGACGTCCACAGGTGGGGGTTGTGCTTACAGCCCAACACCGTGCAGGGCGTTTTGCATTTGCCAGAGAACACCAAGATTGGCAAATTCGCCACTGGCACCCTGTGCTCTTCACAGATGAAAGCAGGTTCACACTGAGCACATGTGACAGACGTGACAGAGTCTGGAGACGCCGTGGAGAACGTTCTGCTGCCTGCAACATCCTCCAGCATGACCGGTTTGGCAGTCATGGTGTGGGGTGGCATTTCTTTGGGTGGCCGCACAGCCCTCCATGTGCTTGCCAGAGGTAGCCTGTCTGCCATTAGGTACCGAGATGAGATCCTCAGACCCCTTGTGAGACCATATGATGGTGCGGTTGGCCCTGGGTTCCTCCTAATGCAAGACAACGCTAGACCTCATGTGGCTGGAGTGTGTCAGCAGTTCCTGCAAGAGGAAGGCATTGATGCTATGGACTGGCCCGCCCGTTCCCCAGACCTGAATCCAATTGAGCATATCTGGGACATCATGTCTCGCTCCATCCACCAACGCCACGTTGCACCACAGACTGTCCAGGGGTTGGTGGATGCTTTAGTCCAGGTCTGGGAGGAGATCCCTCAGGAGACCATCCACCACCTCATCAGGAGCATGCCCAGGCGTTGTAGGGAGGTCATACAGGCACGTGGAGGCCACACACACTACTGAGCCTCATTTTGACTTGTTTTAAGGACATTACATCAAAGTTGGATCAGCCTGTAGTTTGGTTTTCCACTTTAATTTTGAGTGTGACTCCAAATCCAGACCTCCATTCATTCATTCAGATCTAGGATGTGTTATTTTAGTGTTCCCTTTATTTTTTTGAGCAGTGTATAATAGAACCGGGTTATGTTAAGTTATTTTTAGTATGCAGTTAGACTGCAGCTCTGCAGCAGCATACAGCTCTGCTCTTTCCTTCTCATTCTTTTCTTTCACTCTCTGTCTGTTGCTATCCTCTCTCTCTCTCTTTCTGTCACTATCCTCTCTCTCACACACTGTATGTCGCTATCCTCTCTCTTTCTGTCTGGCATTATCATTTCTCTCAAACACTCTGCTTCCTCTCCTTCTCTCTCCTCTCCCTCCTGATGTCTTTCAGGAATATTAAAGACCGCAGCTGTACTGTACTCGTGAAGCAAAGTAGCTCAGTTGTAGTTCATTTCCCTCTTCTGTAGAACTAAATCATTGTGAGAGGAAGGAGAGGATGAAAGGAGGTCAAAGTACTAAAGGAAAGATAGGGAAAAGGAGGAGATGAGAGCATGAGAGTCCAAATTCACATACACATCCTCATTTACACTGTATCATGAAGACAACACACCCACACACACCCACACACCCAGCCAGACACACACACAAACACCTATATACAGACACAAACACACACACAAACAGTGTCAAGGGATGTGAGGGAAGTTGTGGGGGTGAGGAAGTGGAGGAACATGTTGTATTATTAATGTTGAAATGCATTCTGGGTAACTGTGCAGTCAGCTCCTTTTCTACCTTATTCTACTGCCACAGCATCAACTCAAAGAAACACACTAACGCGTGCACACACACACACAAACTCTCACACACAGACACAAACACACTCTCACGCACGCACACATGCATGCACACACACACTCTCAAGCACGCGCACACACACAGCACACACACATACACCTCATCCAAGTTGAAGATCAGGGAGATTCTTCCCCTTGGGCGACAACCAAACCGTGATAAAGCCGTAGCTGCTTAATATTGAAGATGGAGAGGCGAATGGGTGAAAGTCAAATTCAAAGCAGCACATTTGTGCATGGTCTGCGTGTCTCTTCAGTGTGTGTGTGTACTATGCATGGAGTTTATGAATATGTCATGTAGCAGAACAAGACTAACTAACAGGCTAGCTCAGCCCGGACTGTCAGTTCACTGACCATCACACATATAGAAGAAAGCAGGGAAAGACTTGCAGGGAAATGATTTCATACCATCAACCTCCTGTTACTCTTAGCTTCTGGCAAAACGTTTCAGCCTTGTTGCTGTTGTGCAACTGACTAGGTATCCACTTTCCCCCTGCGAGCTTGCAGATATAAACTCTTGTGGTTCCCAGGAGAGCATAGGTCTGGGATCGATAGATGAATGCATTAATAGCAAACAGGGTGATGATAGAAGGGCAAAGACTTAATAAAGCACTGGAAATAATATTTGTTTTTTCTCTATCATTCTCTCTCTTTCTCCTAACCCTCCTTATCCCACTACTTTCCTTCGCTATACCCCTACTCCTCATTTTTCTCTTCTCCTCCCACCTCTCATCCCCTCTCCCCTCCTACTCCTCTCCTCCGTTCACCCCTTCTCCCCCCTCCTCCTCTCCTCTCCCCCTCCAGGTGTGTGTCTGGTGATGGGCTGTATAATCTACCCTGATGGCTGGGACAGTGATGAGGTGCGGAGGATGTGCGGTGAGCAGACAGACAAGTACTCCCTGGGAGCGTGCTCCATGCGTTGGGCTTACATCCTGGCTATCATGGGGGTCCTGAATGCCCTCATGCTCTCCTTCCTGGCCTTCGTACTGGGCAACAGGCAGGATGGACTCATGACCGAGGAACTGCTGGCCGAGAGCAAGGGTAATACTGGAGAATAGTCAATGCAGTCCATTACGACCCGTACACACTATTGCTCCACCATACCTTTATTTGACTAGTTACTTGACAATGTCTTGATCAAAAGTGGTAGGGAACTAACCAAATAAAGGTATGGTGGAGCAATAGGAGCATTTTGGAGCAAATCATGTGCTGTGCGGTTCCTATAAGGAGTGTAGAAGACACTATGAATACACTGCAAGCAAGCAGCACACAAACAGGACACAGAGACACACACCCACACACACACACTGTCGTGACGTGACTATCATTAATCTGACGACTGTTATTTATTTCATCAACTAACTATGTTTAATTGATACTCAATTAAATGAATCATGTAAAAATTAACTCATTAGGAATTTGGGGCACCAAAGGAAAAGTTGTTTAATGAGTTACCATTTCCCGAATTAACTAAAGAATATGTGGATATCATTACAGTCACTAAATAATAATTTCCTCATATCATTCTCGTTCTGAACGTCATAGATCTGCACAAACCCGGGTCTCACTGATCATTCCATACCACACATTGATTTGATAATTTATTTACTAACACTAAATGATAACATAGGATACACACACACGGTATAGGTTATTGATTGTAAACTTAATACGACGACAACAAGTCCCTGGCGGTCTAACGCAATATGACACTTGTTACACAAGATGGAGAGTTAAAAAGAGAGAGAAAGAGAGGGAGAGAAAGAGAAGCAACACTTGGATACATTTGGGAACTATGCTCACAGTCACTGTAATACCATGCCCCGAACTGCCTCTCTTTTGGGCAAGAAGTAATTAATGTGTTGAAGATCTTCATCGGGTATCTCTGCCGGGCCCAGGCCTTCGTGGGCAGGGTTTCACTTGGTGAGGAGGGTTCAATTGGGCCTTCTTTTTTCGAGTGGCCTTCTCCTTTTGTTCTCTGGTGTAAGTCTCTGATTGTCCACAAGAGGTCACAATGTCCATCGTGTCTGTTTACTTGCACTCGTTCTGGAAGAGTGGTCTCCTGAGGACGGCTAATCAGCCATGTTGATGTTCCCAGATTGGTGAAAGCAGTGTAGGAAACAATGATTTGAAGAGAAGAACCGGATGGTCCTACTTAAAATCACCTTCTTAGATACAGTTCAGTTACTCGACCATAGCATTGATTGTTAAGGGGTTATTTTGTCTTCTTCAACCTCATGTTGCATTCCGGGGTCGTGAGTATCGTAGACCTCGCTGCAGCTGTGGTCCGTTTTAGTCTGTTCATTCTTAACTCAATCTTGTTATACCCTCGGGTAAAACGGGGAGGGGGGGGGGGGGGGTTTGTCATTCACACATGCTCTCTGGGCTACTTGGGGAGGGGCTGGTTACGAGGCAAGGTATCAGAATTACTATGATCTCGTTACAAAACTAAAATCACAAAAATATATTTTTTATCCTTGATATTTTCTACACAATGTGTAAACCTAATAAACACAGTGTAAAAGCTCTTGAAGTTAAAATGTATTCGTTATAACGTGTTTATAATCATTTTAATGACATCACAAAATAGACATATATTTTCCATATTCCATTCGAATGTTGAAATATAATGTCCCAGTGTCCATTGTTTGATGTTGAAGTTTTTAGGCGGCAAACTCTTCTGTAACACAAAGAGACATTCCATTCGCCCACATTAGACCCCAAAAGGAATCATCGGCTGCCTAAAGTTTGCGATTGACGTGAGGTGTCATAAAACCCTCTCATATTGACGCTAATCCACCGTAACCTGATCCTTGGATCCTCACAGGAGAGTCATGACAACACACACACACTCATGTGCGGATGCATGCTAAAACACACACATATATGAGAGTACACTCTTAGAAATAAAATGTGGTAAGTAGAACCGTGCCTTCAGAAAGTATTCACACCCCTTTACTTTTTCCACATTTTGTTGAGAATTTAAAGTGGATTACATTGAGATTTTGTGTCACTTATCTACCTACATACAATACCCCATAATGTCAAAGTGCACATTTCTTTGTAGAACATTTTAGAAATTAATTAAAATGAAAAGCTGAAATGGGCCATAAGTATCCAACCCCTTTGTTATGGCAAGCCTAAATAAGTTCAGGAGTGAGTCCATGCATAATAAGTTGCATGATAGTTCTATAATAGTGGTTCATGTGATTTTTGAATGACTTCGCCATCTCTAGAACCCCACACATACCTGTAAGGTCCCTCAATCGAGTAGTGAATGTCAAGCATAGATTCAACCACAAAGACTAGGGAGGATTTTTTAATGTTTCGCAAAGAAGGATACCGATTGGTAGATTTGTAATATCAAGAAAAGCAGATGCTGCGTATCCCTTTGAGCATGGTGAAGTTATTCATTAGGCTTTGGATGGTGTGTCAATACACCCAGTCACTACAAAGATACAGGCTTCCTTCCTAACGCAATACTAACCCTAAATGACAGAGTGAAAAGAAAGAAGCTTGTACAGAATACAATTATTCCAAAACATGTATCCTGTTTGCAACAAAGCAATTAAACATGAACTGCGTAACTATGTGTGTATATGTGTTTTTGAAGACCCCTCTGGCAAGAATGCAGTATTTGTTGTTGTTGATTTGAACATGGTATCCAAGAAACCCCAGCTCTCATTGTTATTCGCAGCTGGGATGAAGTAGCATCAACATCCGCTCGGAGACTTTGTGGCTGTGTTATCTAGTGACAACCCAAAAGTGTCGGGAAATTTGAGACTGTGCGATAACAGTTACGGACAAGATTGAAGATAACTCAATTCCATTTGAGCAACAATGTCTTCAGAAAAGGTACACATTTTTTATACATGTTATAATATTGTTACGGTTTTCTTTAGGTGAAGGAGAGTCGGACAAAAATGCAGCGTGGTATTCTTGATACATGTTTTGTGTTGCTAGCCCAAATTCTGATATCTGCTTCATTGATTTCTGCTCTCGTAAAAGCCTGGGTTTTCTGCACTAGAAGCTAATTACCTAAAATGGATCAATTGAAAGTGTGGGTTCACAGCTCCAATATGTTGGAGACGTGTTTTGGATACTGATGCTAAACTTTCTGGTTATAACCTTTTTTGGCAAGACAGATCTTCCAAAGGTCAGAGAGTGGCAATCTTTACCAAGGATCACCTTCAGTGCTTGGTTGTCTCCACCAAGTCTGTCCCCAAACAATTTGATTGACTGGTTTTAAGCAATACACTTTAAAATAGCTCTACTTTGACTGTTGCTGGGTGTTATCATCCTCCTTCAGCACCGGCCTATACCCTACCTGCCCTAAGCTCTCTCCTGGCCCCTTGCACTAAGTCTGAATTTGTCCTGATAGGTGACTTAAAATGGGACATGCTTAAACTTGACCCCCCTCCCCCCTCAGAAAATCTGGGTCAGATGGTTTAGACCCTTTCTTCTTTAAGGTTGCTACCCCTATCATCACCAAGCCTATCTCTGACCTTTTTAACCTGTCTCTCCTCTCTGGGGAGGTTCCCATTGCTTGGAAGGCAGCCACTGTGCATCCTTTATTTAAAGGGGAGATCAAGCTGATCTTATGTTATAGGCCTATTTCTATTTTGCCCTGTATATCAAACATGTTGGAAAAACTGACTGTCTTTCTTGATGTCTATAGTATTCTCTCTGGTATGCAATCTGGTTTCCGCTCAGGTTATGTTTGTGTCACTTCAAATTTAAAGGTCCTCAATGTCGTCACCATTGCCCTTGATTCTAAGAAATGTTGTGCTGCTATTTTTATTGACTTGGCCAAATCTTTTGATATGGTAGACCACTCCATTATTTGGGCCGGCTAAGGAGTATTGGTGTCTCTGAGGGGTCTTTGGCCTGGTTTGCTATCTACCTCTCTCAAAGAGTGCAGTGTATAAAGTCAGAAAATCTGCCGTTTCAGACACTGCCTGTCACCAAGGGAGTACCCCAAGGCTCGATCCTAGGCCCCACGCTCTTCTCAATTTACATCAAAAACATAGCTCAGGCATTAGGAAGCTCTCTCATCCATTTATATGCAGATGATACAGTCTTATACTCAGCTGGCCCCTCCCCAGATTATATGCTAAATGCTCTACAACAAAGCTTTCTTAGTGTCCAACAAGCTTTCTCTGCCCTTAACCTTGTTCTGAACACCTCCAAAACAAAAGGTCATGTGGTTTGGTAAGAAGAATGCCCCTCACCCCACAGGTGTGATAACTACCTCTGAGGCTTTAGAGCTTGAGGTAGTCACCTCATACAAGTACTTGGGAGTATGGCTAGACTGTACACTGTCCTTCTCTCAGCACATATCAAAGCTGCAGGCTAAAGTTAAATCTAGACTTGGTTTCCCCTATCATATTTGCTCCTCTTTCACTCCAGCTGCCAAACTAACCCTGATTCAGATGACCATCAGTACCCATGCTAGATTATGGAGACGTAATTTATAGATCGGCAGGTAAGGGTGCTCTCGAGCGGCTAGATGTTCTTTACTATTCGGCCATCATATTTGCCACCAATGCTCCTTATAGGACACATCACTACACTCTAAACTCTTCTGTAAACTGGTCATCTGGCCACTGGTTGATGGTTATTCATAAAAAAAACTTTGGCCTCACTCCACCCTATCTGACATATCTACTACAGCTCTCATCCTCCACATACAACACCCATTCTGCCAGTCACATTCTGTTTAAGGTCCCCAAAGCACACACACCCTGGGTCGCTCATCTTTTCAATTCACTGCAGCTAACGACTGGAACGAGCTGCAACAAACACAACCTGGACAGTTTTATCTCTTCATTCGAAGCCTCAATCATGGAGACTCTTACTGACTGTTGTAGCCGCTTTGCAATGTATTGTTGTCTCTACTTTCTTGCCCTTTGTGCTGTTGTCTGTGCCTAATAATTTTGTACCCTGCTACCATGTTGCGCTGCTGCTATGTTGTGTTGCTACCATGTTGTTGCCATGTTGTGTTACTACCATGCTGTTTTGTCGTGTGTTGCTGACAGGCTATGTTGTTGTCTGAGGTCTCTATTTATGTAGTGTTGTGTTGTCTCTCTTGTCGTGGTGTGAGTTTTGACCTATATTTTTATTTATTTATTAGTATTTTTAATCCCAGCCCCCATCCTCACAGGAGGCCTTTTATTTTGCCTTTTGGTAGGCTATCCTTGTAAATAAGAATTTAGAAGGACAGCCTTAACCTTTATTTCCTAGTTAAATAAAGGTTAAATAAAAAAATTGCCATTTCAAGCTAGCTAACTTAGTTATTTGTAGCTAGCTACATGGTTGATAATCGCTACCATGAGTTTCCCTGCCTGGTGCAAGATAACAATATGACCAGTGCCGACCTGTCATTCAGGGCTCTGCCCCAGATATTTATATACATATATATATATATATATATATATATATATATATATATATATATATATATAGGCCTGTTTTGCATGTTATTTTTGGAATAATACGTGTCACAAAACAGTTTGCAAACAATGTAAAAAATAAATAAATAGATATATCATACAAACATTGTCTCTTTTTTGCCCTCTTGACTAAGGCAGCTCCAAAATGGAGGTGTTTCAGCCTAGGTTAGTGCTTTTTGTGGTGGTGGGGGAGCCAGCGGAATATACGGAGCATGGTAATGTTCTATAGTTGCGCCGTGATTGGCTCAGTGTTCTGTCACTCATGAGGACACTACATCACCTCAGAATTTACGGGGAGAGCTCTACAATTCTAGCCTCTTTGGTGCTGCCATAGAGTTACATTAGAAGTGCCCATCCAAGAGGCTCAAGGTCATTGGGCACAGATAAAATGATGTCAAATCACGTTATATCTAGAGTAGCTTTGATTGGACTGATCAACATCATTCTTTCAAAATCTTAGCTAGCAAGCTAGCAGTCATCATCATGAATCAAGTTGACAATCTACTGGCAAATCCTTTTCAATCCTTGTCATATGAAGATAAATAATGAGAAATGTCGGCCCATAATAACGGCCAATGTTCTGAATTCTGTCGCTGTACATTTCAAAAGTGCTGAACAAATTGACTACGTACGTCCTAACTCTCCCATTAATGTCTTAATCGAAATTATGGATTTCCTCTAATCCACTCGTCGTCTCCTTATGTCATAGTTTGTTCATCTCAATTGTCTGTAGAAACCACATTTGTTTAAACAAGTCAGCCATATCAGCTATGTTTTTTTTAAAGGCAGTAAATGAGTCTGAATGAACTGTCTCGCTGCCAGACAAGTCTCTGCTGATAGCCAGGTGTAGCAGTGGTAAGGTGTGGTCAGCTTTATGTAGGCCCTAATAGTTTATGGGCACCGTTTGTCACCATTATACTGCAATGAATGTATTGTTTAGTGATGCGTTGTGTGGTGGCTTTGATTTACAAGATTTACATGCTTTAATCACCACTGAAAATGATGATAGCTTTAGTACATTAGTTATCACACTTGCATAAAAAAGCTGTGTAAAAGGAAGAATTTTGACTGTCATAGCTCTTTATGGAAAATAACCTTGGATTTGGCAAGTCCTTTGCCTTTCTCTGACTCCTATACTAGCTAGCTAGCTAATAATATTATGGGCATGGCTCCTTGTCTTGATTCTTGAGAGCTATGGCTATGAAGGTGTGTATTGATTGTAAAAGTGTAATTTTGACTATCATAGCTCTCCATTCATAGAAAATAACATTGGCTTTGGCATGCATTCAATCCTTTGTCCTTCTGACTCCTAGCTATAATAGTTAGCTAGTAACATCACTGAGAAAACACGTCACTTATTGTGCACACCACAAAATGTAGTGGGAAAATCCGACCCGACTGGGAAAATTAATACCAGTGAATACAGCAGTTCTCAGGCAAGCTAGGGGCACACTATTGTCACTGTGGCATCACTTTGGATGACCACTAGCGACTTACACAGAACCAAAACCAGCTGCGTGCGTGGGCCATAGTGCATACATTTATTTTGTCCCCCGAAATGAGAAAACAACACGCAAGTTAAATATATCAAAACAAACTCTTAACCAATGACATACATTTGGGGACAGGTCGAAAAGCATTAAACATTTATGGCAATTTCGCTAGTTAGCTTGCTGTTGCTAGCTAATTTGTCCTGGGATATAAACATTAGGTTGTTATTTAACCTGAAATGCACAAGGTCCTCTACTCCGAGGAGCATCCAACAGATGCTGGGAGACAAATTCACCTTTCAGCAGGGCAATAACCGAAACACAAGGTCAAATCTACACTGGAGTTTCTCACCAAGACAACTTTGAATGTTCCTGAGTGGCCTACTTACAGTTTTGACTTAAATTGGCCTGAAAATCAAATGGCTGTCTAGCAATGATCAACAATCAAGTTGACAGAGTTTGAAGAATTTTTTAAAGAATAATGAAAAAAAGTCAATGAGACGTCTGCAATTTCTCTTTCTCTCTCTCTCTCACACACACACACACACACACACACACACACACACACACACACACACACACACACACACACACACACACACACACACACACACCAATCAGGCCTTTATGGTAGAGTGGCCAGACGGAAGCCACTCCTCAGTAAAATAAACATGACAGCCCGCTTGGAGTTTTTCAACAGGCACCTAAAGGATTCTCAGACCATGAGAAACAAGATTATCTGGTACAATTTTTTATATTGATCTCTTTGACCTGAATGCCAAGCGTCATGTCTGAAGGAAACCTGACACCATCCCTACGGTGAAGCATGGTGATGGCAGCATCATGCTGTGGGGATATTTTTCAGCGGCAGGGAATGGGAGACTGGTCCAGAGTGCTCAGGACCTCAGACTGGGGCTTAGGTTCACCTTCCAACAGGACAATGACCCTAAGCACACACCCAAGACAATGCAGGAGCGGCTTTGGGAAAAGTCTCTGAATGTCCTTGAGTGGTCCAGCCAGAGCCTGGACTTGAACCCGATCGAACTTGAACCCGATCTGGAGAGACCTGAAAATAGCTGTGCAGCGATGCTACCCATCCAAACTGACAGAGCTTGAAAGGATCTGCAGAGAAGATTGGGAGAAACTACCCAAATCAGGAGTGCCAAGCTTGTAGTGTCATACCCAAGAAGACTCAAGGCTGTATTCGCTGCCGAAGGTGCTTCAACAAAGTACTGGGTAAAGGGTCTGAATAGTTATGTAAATGTAATATTTAAAGTTTTTTTTAAGTATACATTTGATGAGGCAAAAATTGATGAGATTGATGAGGCAAAACAAATATTTAATTGATTTTAGAATAAGGCTGTAACGTAACAAAATGTGGAAAAAGTCAAGGGGTCTGAATACTTCCCAAATGCATTGGGGCGGCAGGGTAACCAAGTGGTTAGAGCGTTGGAATAGTAACCGAAAGGTTCCCCGAGCTGACAAGGTAAAAATCTGTCGTTCTGCCCCTGAACAGGCAGTTAACCCACTGTTCCTAGGCTGTCATTGAAAATAAGAATTTGTTCTTAACTGACTTGCCTAGTTAAAAAAAGTACTGTATATGATTAATGTAATACCAGATACATGCACAAATATTCCCTTATAGGTACAGTTTTAAACATTCTCACATCTTCCTATCGTTTCACATTTATCAGATTACCCACTCCTAATGTTGAAGTTTAAACACTGAGGTAACCACTAATGCTCAGGCACTATTTAACAGAAAAACATTTACTATAAAAAGCTTATTCTGAACGGTTCTATGTAGAACTGTTCTTTCTTCCCAAATAATCGCCAAACAATGCTTTCTTCCAAAAGGGGTTCTTCAGATGAAAATGGTTCTTGATAGAACTCTATCTTTACGCAAACAACCCCATTGGGGAATGGGATCACTGTGTAGGTTTTAATGGAACCAGACAACCGAGTGAGTGAGTGAGTGAGTGAGTGAGTGAGTGAGAGAGAGAGAGAGGTTAATTGCAGAAGTATCATTGGCATACTACACTCATGTGACACACAATGCTGGTTGTTATAGATACTACACACACCACTTATCAGTGTATTTTTGCTAAAACAATCTCTATTTTTCTCTCTCCCCCACTGGCTCTATACCTCTCCCCTTCTCTTCTCGCACAGAAGCTGGGAATGCCTAAAACATCCATAGGTAAGTGATCCAAAATACAGTGAAACTGTCCTCACTGACAAACTACATTTTGGCTCCCAAAAACGTATCTATGGTTTCAATTAGCAGTGGGGGCCACTTCGCATAAAACTATCATGTCCTATTTAATTGAATATGATTCCAACAGGCTTGATTGGCATGGAAATTTAATATATGTCCTCACTGTGCTATTGTGGGACTACAGAGGAAATGGGTCCTAAATTGAAATGTCTGTGCATAAACAATTTGATTTTTCACACCCTAACCATGTCCCCTTTTTATCTCCCCCCCCCCCCCCCCCCAGGTGTGTTTCCTAGTGTGTGTGTTCACCGCTCATCACTCTCCAGCTTTTTACCCATCATCCCCAGATGGCTTTGGGAGAGAGAAGAAAGAGAGAGAGAGGGGGAGAAAGGAGGGAAGAGGAGGAGAAATGGATAGCTATGGAACTAGATGCCTCCACTCCATTCACACTTGCACGTTCACACTGTAATATTCCACACCTTACCCTCTAGTTTATAATATATACTGTATCTGCCAATGATATGTACATACGTGTGTCTTTGTTGTCCATCCTGCTCATAGTCCTAGCCCTATCGAGCGTCTCTACCCCACACTACTCCCTTATCACTGAGCCCGTAGAACCCCAGCAGAGACTGACAACCCTTACACAACTGATAATCAACCAAGGCAGGGACAGAGACTTTGACTGACCAACTGAAGACGTATGGATTATCTGCAAGAATGTGGATGGGTTGTACTATGTTGAAGTATTATACTGATACAAATACACAAACACGGTAGTACAGTTCACACATACATAAATGCACGTGGGGGAGCAAATACACACACACACACACACACACACATACACACTCATCTAAAGTCACACGTGAATACATATCCTTAGACTTTAACCTTGTAATAAATCCATACGCTAACACGTTGAGCAACAGTAGATATTGTATATTAGTGTACCATGCCATCTCCTGAGTATGTGTTTATGTTTTAGTTGTGAAAAGAAGGAAATTACCTATTCTCATCTAATATTGGGTGTAAATTTACGATATCTCAAAATAATGTGTGAACTCTTACAAACAAAACCTATCCCTCCTCCTCATTCTCCCCCTCTTCCTCAAAAGCCGTCTTTACTAGCGCACTGTTGTCTAACGTGAGTGGCTACAGTTACTGTATATAGATAATTAATTATAGTTTTACAAAGTTGGGGCTGAAATATATGTATAAATACTAAAATATAAAAGAAGCACTGTTGTTGGAATTCAGTTTGTTACTCCATTTCAAGCGTACGTCGTCGATGCCCAGCTCAGTTCGTTTTGCACACTACTTGCATTTGAGGAGAATCTCAATGTTTTGTAGTTTGTGGTATGGTATATTCTTATTCACTGTGATGGGGGAGGTATTTGACTGTATGTCTGCTCCATATCTTGTAGCTGTTGGGTGAATGCGTGTTTGTATGAGTGTGAATGTAGGGGGGTGGGGGTGGGTTGGTTCTTCTATCCTTGTGGGGCTCTAAAATCCCCAAAAGTCTCCATGACAGTAAAATAAGGAAAATTGTCCACCGGGGGGACACTTCCCATGTCCCCATGAGAACAAAGGCTATGTTAGGTTTAAGGTTAGGGTTATATTTAGTGTTAGCGGTTAGGAGTTAGATTTTGGGTTAAGGAAAATATTATTTTTAATGGAAATCAATTTTAGGTCCCCACGAGGATAGAAGAACAAAACCTGTGTGTGTTTTTTAAATGCACCTTTTTAATGTACCAACACACCAGCCTCGTCCCATAACGACTCTTATACTATATAGTCCTGAACATACAAATGTATATTTCCCTCTCTTTTGATCTCTCGCTTTCGCGCTCACTTTCTCTCGCTCTTTCTCCATCTCATTCTCTCTATTGCACACTCCCTCGCTCTCCCCCTTTCCAGCTGTCTCTCTCTTTCTATCTCTCTCTGTCATGTTTTTATGAATGAGTGTATTTGTCAAATTAACCTTTTTAATGTACCATCAACTCTCTCTCTCTCTCTTCAATGTTTTTTCAGTATGAGTATGTTTGTTAAATGCACCTTTTTAATGTACCAACACACCAGCCTCATCTCATAACGAGTCTTATACTATGTAGTCATGTACATATTTATTTATTTCCCTCTCTTGATCTCTCACTTTCTTTCTCTCTCATGTCTCTTTTTCAGTATGTGTTCATAATTCATTATGGGGATGTGCAGGTAATATTAATTGTGGAGAGGGTCATATGTAATAATTGATTGATTGATTAATCTAGAAGGCCTGGTGAGGTTATTTAAGTCCTATACCTCCATCATGAGCTGAGGGGAGGAAGAGCAAAAAGAGGGGGAGGAGAAAAGGGATGAATATGAGAAGGAAGAGGTGTGAGCTAATAGTGTTAATACTGTAGGAACGAAAGGCCTGTCCCAGCCTCTTCTGTATGTATTTATGTACCACCAATGTAAATATAAATATATTACAGATACCAAACATTAAGCAAATACATGGACGAGAAGGGTAACGGCAATGGAATAAACAAACTTATTATAAAGCATATATGAATATGATTAATAAAGGTTTTCACTGTAGAACAATGGTGTGTTTGCCCAGTGTTTTTTCATGGATTTGCATAGATTTTGTGGGCAGTACTGATCACTGGGGGCTCCCGAGTTGGCGCAGCGGTCTAAGGCACTGCATCTAAGTGCTGGAGGTGTCACTACAGACTCTGGTTCAATTCCAGGCTGTATCACATCTGGCCATGATTGAGAGTCCCAAAGGGCGGTGCACAATTGGCGCAGTGTCGTCGGGTTTAGCTGAGGTAGCCCGTCATTGTAAATAAGAATTTGTTCTTAACTGACTTAACTAAATAAAATCATGTTATGGGACCTTTGGCACCCTATGCTGTCTAGTTATAGAAACTAGCACTAGTTCGACATAAGACACAAGTGTACATACAGTTTTCTTACCCTGTTTACATCAATTATGTATATAATCCCTGGATTGCTTATGCTATGGGAGACCATATTGGCACGATCTCTAATATTAAGGAAGTCTCAAGGTTCTGCTGGCCTGAGTTAGAATACTTCATGATAAGCTATAGAGAGTTTTCATCTATATTTTTCGTAGCTGTCTATTTACCACCACAAACCGATGCTGCATTGTTGGGAAGGGCCCGTAAGTAAGCATTTCACTGTAATTCTACCCCGGTTGTTTACAAAGTATGTGACAATTAAAATGTAATTATAAAATATTTACCATGGTGGAGGAGTGCCAAGATGGAGGTGCAGTGGCTTCAAAACAGCGCCTCCTGTCAGTCATCTAGTGTATATGCACTGTGTGTACAAAACAAGAAGAACACTTTTCTAATGTTGAGTTGCACTCAACCCTCTTTTGCCTTCAGAACAGCCTTAATTCGTTGGGGCATGGAGTCTACAAGGTGTCGAAGGTGTTCCACAGGAATGCTGGCCCACGTTGACGCCAATGCTTCCCACAGTTGTGTCAAGTTGACTGGATGTCATATGGGTTGTGGACCATTCTTGATAAACACAGGCAGAAAGAGCTGTCATCTTTGTGTATGAGGATATGCTACCTTTGAAACATAGGTACTGGACCACGAACTGACAGACTCATGATCACATAGCAATACTGCAGGAACTCATGTAGGTTCCTCAATCTCAGAATCAATACAATTTAACAGTGGGACTAGGCAGGGGACCCCGAGGGGTGCACATTTTGGTTTTTGCCCTAGCACTACACACACAGCCGATTCAAATAATCAAAGCTTGATAATGAGTTGATCATTTGAATCAGCTGTGTAGTGCTACAGCAAAAAAACTAAATATGCACCCCTTTGGGTCCCGAGGACCGAGTTTGGGAAACACTGCTATAGCCATGTCTGTCGTGTCCGTTTATGACTGCATGTCTGAGCGGCAAAAGCCCAGACCACCTTAGAGAATGTAAACTATGAAGCAGAGCACATGCAATGGAATTGTTCAGTCAATCAGATTAAGAAATAGCCTTAACCGGAGATTAGCAATGAGTCTGAGATCAACTTCACAACTTGTCACAAGGTATTCTGTTTCACAGAAAAGGTCTGTCATGTGAAGTCGATATGAATGGTTTGTTTGTTTATGTCTGAGAGAGAGAGAGAGAGAGAGAGAGAGAGAGAGAGATTATATCGAGCAGCTTTCAGCACTTGTGGGGATACTATGCTTTATTTATTTATTTTAATTGTTACAGTAGGCTTACTTTTTATGTTCTCTGTAGGCCTGCCCTAACTAAATGTACAGTGGTTGCTCCGCTAAACATTTTTTAATTATGCTGCGGGATTTAGAGGTAATTTGTGGTTTAGTACAGTGCTCTGCGTCACTACTTCATTGCTCCAGACCAGCGCAAGGGGGAGTTAGAGCACTGATTATGCTTTTGGGTCCCAAGGCAGCTGTCTACTGATGTCTCTGATTGAGAACCATACATAGGTAGCCTTTTCCCACTTGTGTCTTGTGGGTAGTTATTTTCTGTTTTGTGTGTCTGCACCAGACAGAACTGTTTTGTTTGTTCTGCTTTGTTATTTTTTGTTCTAGTGTTCAGTTCTATTAAAAATCATGAACATGTACGACGCTGCACATTGGTCCTCTTCTTCAAACAGCCGTTACACACGACTTCAGTATTTCTTACTAAAACTGTTGTTACTCTAAGGTTTTTATTCTAAGAGAAACTTAGACTACAATTACGTGTGGAAATGTTAGGATTATTTTGCTCTTACTGTAGCACTGTAGCCTACTACCAACCAGTAACATTTGTATAGAGCCTGAGTGGCACAGTGGTCTAAGACAATGCGTCTCAGTGCAAACTACATTGCTACAAATGCTGGCTGTGACCGGGAGACCCATGAGGCGAAGGAAGCTTTTGGTTTCTCTCCCTCTAAAAACAGAAATATATCATTATAAAAAACAAGCTGACATTATTTACCAATTAGTAACAATGTCTCACCCCTTGTTCAATAATGGACTTTTTCTTGTTCATTTTACGTTATTTGAAAACAAATTCATCTCCAAAATATTGTTATTTAAAAAAAAATGTGATTATTATTCATTTAGAATTACACTGCTCAAAAAAATAAAGGGAACACTAAAATAACACATCCTAGATCTGAATGAATGAAATATTTTTATTAAATACTTTTTTATTTACATAGTTGAATGTGCTGACAACAAAATCACACAAATATTATCAATGGAAATCAAATGTATCAACCCATGGAGGTCTGGATTTGGAGTCACACTCAAAATTAAAGTGGAAAACCAAACTACAGGCTGATCCAACGTTGATTAAAACAAGTCAAAATGAGGCTCAGTAGTGTGTGTGGCCTCCATGTGACAGTATGACCTCCCTACAACGCCTGGGCATGCTCCTGATGAGGTGGCGGATGGTCTCCTGAGGGATCTCCTCCCAGACCTGGACTAAAGCATCCATCCGCCAACCCCTGGACAGTCTGTGGTGCAACGTGGCATTGGTGGATGGAGCGAGACATGATGTCCCAGATGTGCTCAATTGGAATCATGTCTGGGGAACGGGCGGGCCAGTCCATAGCATCAATGCCTTCCTCTTGCAGGAACTGCTGACACACTCCAGCCACATGAGGTCTAGCATTGTCTTGCATTAGGAGGAACCCAGGGCCAACCGCACCAGCATATGGTCTCACAAGGGGTCTGAGGATCTCATCTCGGTACCTAATGACAGTCAGGCTACCTCTGGCGAGCACATGGAGGGCTGTGCGGCCCCCCAAAGAAATGCCACCCCACACCATGACTGACCCACCGCCAAACCGGTCATGCTGGAGGATGTTGCAGGCAGCAGAACGTTCTCCACGGCGTCTCCAGACTCTGTCACGTGCTCAGTGTGAACCTGCTTTCATCTGTGAAGAGCACAGGGCGCCAGTGGTAAATTTTCCAATCTTGGTGTTCTCTGGCAAATGCCAAACATCCTGCACGGTGTTGGGCTGTAAGCACGACCCCACCTGTGGACGTCAGGCCCTCATACCACCCTCATGGAGTCTGTATCTGACTGTTTGAGCAGACACATGCACATTTGTGGCCTGCTGGAGGTCATTTTGCAGGGCTCTGGCAGTGCTCCTCCTGCTCCTCCTTGCACAAAGGCGGAGGTAGCGGTCCTGCTGCTGGGTTGTTGCCCTCCTACGGCCTCCTCCATGTCTCCTGATGTACTGGCCTGTCTCCTGGTAGCGCCTCCATGCTCTGGACACTACGCTGACAGACACAGCAAACCTTCTTGCCACAGCTCGCATTGATTTCCCATCCTGGATGACCTGCACTACCTGAGCCACTTGTGTGGGTTGTAGACTCCGTCTCATGCTACCACTAGAGTCAAAGCACCGCCAGCATTCAAAAGTGACCAAAACATCAGCCAGGAAGCATAGAAACTGAGAAGTGGTCTGTGGTCACTACCTGCAGAACCACTCCTTTATTGGGGGTGTCTTGCTAATTGCCTATAATTTCCACCTGTTGTCTATTCCATTTGTACAACAGCATGTGAAATCTATTGTCAATCAGTGTTGCTTCCTAAGTGGACAGTTTGATTTCACGGAAGTGTGATTGACTTGGAGTTACATTGTGTTGTTTAAGTGTTCCCTTCATTTTTTTGAGCAGTATATATATATATATATATATATATATGACACACACTACTGTTCAGAAGTTTGGGGTCACTTAGAAATTTCCTTGTTTTTGTTTGAGAAACAGACACCTCACAAGTCCTCAACTGGCAGCTTCATTACATAGTACCCGCAAAACACCAGTCTCAACGTCAACAGTGAAGAAGCTACTCCGGGTTCCTCTGTCCAGTGTCCGTTCTTTTGCCCATTTTTATTGGCCAGTCTGAGATTTGCCTTTTTTTCTTTGCAACTCTGCCTAGAAGGCCAGCATCCGGAGTCGCCTCTTCACTGTTGACTTTGAGACTGGTGTTTTGCAGGTACTATTAAGGATTAGCCCATTTTTTTCAATTTTCGCCTAAAATGACATACCCAAATCTAACTGCCTGTAGCTCAGGCCCTGAAGCAAGGAGATGCATATTATTGGTACCATTTGAAAGGAAACACTCTGAAGTTCAAGGAAACGTGAAAGGAATGTAGTAGAATAGATCTGGTAAAGGCTAATACAAAATCTTGCCTACCCTTTGGATTATAATACATTTCTGAGACTCAAACCATCTGCCTCCCGTGTCTGCATCTGGGTCTCGCCTTGTGCCCTGATATATTTGGAGATTTCACTTTCAAATAACCTAAAGTGAGGGAGGAAAAAGGCCATTCTTGAACATGGTGTGAGACATTCTTGCTAATTTGTAAATAAAGCCAGTATGTTATTTAGAATGATTTATTTCTGTTTTTAGAGGGAGAGAAACCAAAAGCCCACCGTCCCCTCATGGGTTTCCCAGTCACAGCTGGCAACGGGTATCGAACCAGCATCTGTAGCAACGCAGTTTGCACTGAGATGCAGTGTCTTAGACCGGTTTTTAATGCTGATCAATTGCCTTGATCAATTGCCTTGCACAAAGTATATATTGTCCTGCTAGTTGCCCATGATGGCTTTGTACAACGTGACCGGTCGATTGATGGCTACAGTATTACAGTAAAAGCTAAATAATCCTCAGATTTCCACACCTTCATTGTATTCTAACCAATAACCAAACGAAGATTCAGTGAAAATAAAAATCTAATTGATTTCTCAAAACCAGCCCCCATGCTTGTCTCAGAGTAGTGTTGTCTTGACCTCTGAATGCCGTCTTCTCTCCTTTCGACTTGCCTCTTCCATTCATTTTGAAAGAGTATTTTCCGGTAAGCATAATCACTGCTCTAACTCCCCCTTGCGCTGGTCTGGAGCAGTGACGCAGGGTACCGTACTAAACCACAAATGACCTCTTAAGTCCCACAGCAATATCTCAAAACTTTTAGTTGAGCAACCACTGCATCTAATGTTAGAGAAGCTTCCTTTGAAGAAAACTCTGAGTTATATCGGATAGAAATGTCTAACCAGGTGATGTAAAGCCATAGTAAGTGAGTTTCAAAATTAACAATTTATGATCAATAACATCAAAGGCTGCACTGAAATCAAACAACACAGCTCTAACTACCATTTTTATTATCCACTTATTTTATCCAGTCATCTGTCATCGGAGTCAGTACAGTACAAGATGAGTGCCCATCTCTATATGCATGCTGAAAGTCAGTAGCTAACTTGTTCTCTGAAAAATATCGTTGTATTTCTTCAAACACCAGTTTACTAAGAAAAGGCAGCAAACTGATTGGGCTGCTGTCAGAGCCAGCAAACGGTGCATTACCATTTTTAGGCAGCGGAATGACTAAGGATTCCTTCCACGCCTTTGGACACCCTTTGGTTATAGATGTACCAAATAGGGGTAGCAATACAGTCTACTACCATTCTCAATAGTTTCCCTTCAAGGTTGCCTATTCAAGGTAGCTTATGATTGATAGATAAGTCATTTTTCACCTCTCCAACACAGACGTCATCAAATTCAAAACAGGCATTAGTCACAGATCCAACACAATTGTTGTCCACTCTAGATGGTTGAGTGATGACCTGGGTGATGTCGCAGGAATTATTCACAGATCCAACACAATTGTTGTACACTCTAGATGGTTGAGTGATAACCTGGGTGATGTCACAGGCATTAGTCACAGATCCAACACCATTGTTGTCCACTCTAGATGGTTGAGTGATAACCTGGGTAATATTCCAGGCATTAGTCACAGATCCAACACTATTGTTGTCCACCCTAGTTGGTTGAGTGATAACCTGGGTGATGTCATAGGCATTATTCACAGATTCAACACCATTGATGCAACACTTTCATTCCTCTCAAAATTTGTAGAAAAAGCTGTTGCGCAGCAACTCACTGCCTTCCTGGAGACAAGACAATGTATACGAAATGCTTCCGTCTGGTTTTAGACCCCAACACAGCACTGAGACTGCACTTGTGAAGGTGGTAAATGCCCTTTTAATGGCGTCAGACCGAGGCTCTGCATCTGTCCTCATGCTCCTAGACCTTAGAGCTGCTTTTGATACCATCGATCACCACATTCTTTTGGAGAGATTGGAAACCCAAATTGGTCTACACGGACAAGTTCTGGCCTGGTTTAGATCTTATCTGTAGGAAAGATATCAGTTTGTCTCTGTGAATGGTTTGTCCTCTGACAAATCAACTGTAAATTTCGGTGTTCCTCAAGGTTCCGTTTTATGACCACTATAGTTTTCACTATATATTTTACCTCTTGGGGATGTCATTCGAAAACATAATGTTAACTTTCACTGCTATGCGGATGACACACAGCTGTACATTTCAATGAAACATGGTGAAGCCCCAAAATTGCCCTGGCTAGAAGCCTGTGTTTCAGACATAAGGAAGTGGATGGCTGCAAACTTTTTACTTTTAAACTTGGACAAAACAGAGATGCTTGTTCTAGGTCCCAAGAAACAAAGAGATCTTCTGTTGAATCTGACAATTAATCTTAATGGTTGTACAGTTGTCTCAAATAAAACTGTGAAGGACCTCGGCGTTACTCTGGACCCTGATCTCTCTTTTGACGGACATATCAAGACTGTTTCAAGGACAACTTTTTTCCATCTACGTAACAATGCAACAATCAGAAACTTTCTGTCCAAAAATGATGCAGAAAAATGTATTCATGCTTTTGTTACTTCTAGGTTAGACTACTGCAATGCTCTACTTTCCGGATACCCGGTTAAAGCACTAAATAAACTTCAGTTAGTTCTAAATACGGCTGCTAGAATCCTGACTAGAACCAAATAATTTGATCATATTACTCCAGTGCTAGCCTCCCTCCCTTCCTGTTAAGGCAAGGGCTGATTTCAAGGTTTACTGCTAACCTACAAAGCATTACATGGGCTTGCTCCTACCTATCTTTCCGATTTGGTCCTACCGTACATACCTACACGTACGCTACGGTCACAAGACGCAGGCCTCCTAATTGACCCTAGAATTTCTAAGCAAACAGCTGGAGGCAGGGCTTTCTCCTATAGAGCTCCATTTTTATGGAATGGTCTGCCTACCCATGTGAGAGACGCAGACTCGGTCTCAACCTTTAAGTCTTTACTGAAGACTCATCTCTTCAGTGGATCATATGATTGAGTGTAGTCTGGCCCAGGAGTGTGAAGGTGAACGGAAAGGCTCTGGAGCAACAAACCACCCTTGCTGTCTCTGCCTGGCCGGTTCCCCTGTCTCCACTGGGATTCTCTGCCTCTAACCCTATTACAGGGGCTGAGTCACTGGCTTACTGATGCTCTTTCATGCCGTCCCTAGGAGGTGTGTGTCACTGACGTGATCTTCCTGTCTGGGTTGGCGCTCCCCCCTTGGGTTGTGCTGTGGCGGAGATCTTTGTGGGCCATACTCTGCCTTGACTCAGGATGGTAAGTTGGTGGTTGAAGATATCCCTCTAGTGGTGTGGGGGCTGTGCTTTGGCAAAGCGGGTGGGGTTATATCCTTCCTATTTGGCCCTGTCCGGGGGTATCATCGGATGGGGCCACAGTGTCTCCTGACCCTTCCTGTCTTAGCCTCCATTATTTATGCTGCAGTAGTTTATGTGTCAGGGGGCTAGGGTCAGTTTGTTATGTCTGGAGTACTTCTCCTGTCTTATCCAGTGTCCTGTGTGAATGTAAGTATGCTCTCTCTAATTCTCTCTCTCTCTCTCTCTTTCTCTCTCTCTCGGAGGACCTGGGCCCTAGGACCATGCCTCAGGACTACCTGGCATGATGACTCCTTGCTGTCCCCAGTCCACCTGGCCATGCAGCTGCTCCAGTTTCAACTGTTCTGCCTGCGGCTAAGGATCCCTGACCTCTTCACCGGACGTGCTACCTGTCCAAGACCTGCTTTGTGATGGTCACCCCAATACCTTGACTTTGTTGTCCTTCAGCCATTTTGCTATAACTTTGGAAGTATGCGTGGGATTGTCCATTGGAAGACCCATTTACGACCAAGCTTTAACTTCCTGACTGATGTCTTGAGATGTTGCTTCAATATATCCACACCATTTTAATCTTTCATGATCCCATCTATTTCGTGAAGCACACCAGTCCCTCCTGCAGCAAAGCACCCCCACAACATGATGCTGCCACCCCTGTGCTTCACGGTTGGGATGGGCACCTAGCTTAGATTGTAGGACGACCAGGGTGTTAAGCATATCTCAGTTTAGGTCACCTAACAGAACGAACTCTGAAGATAGATGGGGTCAATCAATTCACATGTGGTGTCCAGGGCACAGCTGGGAGCTGGGGGGGGGGGTCTATAACAGGCGGCAAGCCTCACTCCTTTTTCCTCCAAACATAACAACGGTCATTATGGCCAAACAGTTCTATTTTTTTTTCATCGGACCAGAGGACATTTCTCCAAAAAGTACAATCTTTGTCCCCATGTGCAGTTGCAAACCATAGTCTGGCTATTATATGGCTGTTTTGGAACAGTGGCTTCTTCCTTGCTGAGCGGCCTTTCAGGTTATGTGGATATAGGACTTGTTTTACTGTGGATATAGATACGTTTGTACCTGTTTCCTCCAGCATCTTCACAAGGTCCTTTGCTGTTTTCTGGGGTTGATTTGCACTTTTTGCACTAAAGTACGTTCTAGGAGACAGAATGCGTCTCCTTCCTGAGCGGAATGACTGCTGCATGGTCCCATGGTGTTTATACTTGCGTACTATTGTTTGTACAGATGAACGTGGTACCTTCAGGGGTTTGGAAATTTCTCCCAAGGATGAACCAGACTTGTGGAGGTCTACAGTTTTTTCCTGAGGTCTTGGCTGATATCTTTTGATTTTCCCATGATGTCAAGCAAAGAGGCACTGAGCTTGAAGGTAGGCCTTGAAATACATCCACAGGTACACCTCCAATTGACTCAAATGATGTCAATTAGCCTATCAGAAGCTTATAAAGCTATGACATCATTTTCTGGAATTTTCCAAGCTGTTTAAAGGCACAGTCAACTTAGTGTATGTAAACTTCTGACCAACTGGAATTGTGATACAGTGAAAAAATCTGTCAGTAAACTATTGTTAGAAGAATTACTTGCGTCATGCACAAAGTAGATGTCCTAACCGACTTGCCAAAATGATAGTTTGTGAACAAGGAATTTGGAGTGGGTGAAAAATGAGTGTTAACGCCTCCAACCTAATTGCGTGTAAATTTTCGACTTCAACTGTACCTGGAAAGTATGACAGAACTTTGCAGGCTATCTTTGCAGTAGATTGCAACTCTTCCCCTTTAAGCAGTTCTATCTTGGCGGAAAATGTTGTAGTTGGGGATGGAAATCTCCAAATTTTTGGTGGCCTTCCTAAGCCAGGATTCAGACACGGCAAGGACATCAGGGTTGGCGGAGTGTGCTAAAGCAGTGGGTTAAACCAACTTCGGGAGGAGGCTTCTGATGTTATCATGCATGAAACCAAGGATTTTATGGTTACAGAAGTCAACAAAAGATAGCGCCTGGGGACACACAGGGCCTGGGTTAATCTCTACATCATCCGAGGAACAGAGGAGGAGTAGGATGATGGTACGGCTAAAGGCTATCAATACTGGTCGTCTAGTGCGTTGGGGGCAGAGAATAAAAGGAGCAGATTTCTGGCCGTGGTAGAATAGATTCAGGGCATAATGTACAGACAGGGGTATTGTAGGGTGCGGGTACAGTGGAGGTAAACCTAGGCATTGGGTGACGATAAGTGAGGTTGCATTTCTGGAGGCACTAGTTATGCTAGGTGAGGTCACCGCATGTGTTGGAGGTGGGACAAAAGAGGTATCTGAGGCACGTTGAGTGGGGCTAGGGGCTCCGCAGTAAAATAAAACAATGATGACTGTCCTAAACAACAGTATTCAAAGCATATTGACATTAGAGAGAGACATAAAGCAAGGCATAAAGCAATCACAGGTATTGATTGGGAGAGCTAGCGAAGACAACAACGGCTAAGACAACAACAGCTAATCAGCTAAGACAACAACAACAACAACAACAGGTAAAATTGAGATGAATGGGTAGAGAGGGTCAGTTAACTACACACAGGGCCTGAGTTTGAGGCTGAGGCCGACAGATAAACAAAATAAACAAAAATATAGTACCGTGATTAATGTCCAGCAGGCATCAGCTATGTAGCCACGCTAGTAAGCGGAGGACATGGTGTTCCTAAAGTTAGTATGCCGGGGCTAGCAGCAGCGTCTTCACCGACATCTGACAAAGGCCGGCTGAGGGCACATCGGACGGGATTACGTCGGCAGACCAGTCGTGATGGATCGGCGGGGCTTCGTGTCGACAAAGGGTCCAGGCCAATTGGCAAAAGAGCTGAAGCTGAAGTAATTTAGTTTGCTAGCCGGGAGATGCGCCTGGCTCGAGGCTAACTGGTGCTAGCTTCGGGATAAGGGCGTTAGCCACTATAGCCACTCGGTAGCAGCTAGCTAGCTACAATGATCCGATGCAAAGGTCCAGAGCTTACGGCAGGAATCCGGTGAGGTAGTGGCTTCTAGTCGTGTTAGTGAAGAGTCCGGGAGTCTGTGTAGCCGAGTGATCATAGTGTCCACTGAGCAGGTCGGGAGATGGGCCTGTCTCAAGGCTAGCCTCGGGGCTGGGCCACTCTGGAGTAATGGTCCAGAGCTTACGGGAGGAATCTGGTGAAGTAGTGGAGAAAAGCAGTCCGATAAGCTCAGGGCTGAAGGAGACTAGTTTAATCAGGCCTTCATGGTTGAATTGCTGAAAAGAAACCACTAGTAAAGGACACCAATAAGAAGAGACTTGCTTGGGCCAAGAAAAACTAGCAATGGACATTAGACCGGTGGAAATCTGTCCTTTGGTCTGATGAGTCCAAATTTTTGATTTTTGTTTTCAACTGCTGTGTATTTGTGAGACACAGAGTAGCTAAAAGGATGATCTCCACATTTGTGATTCCCACCATGAAGCAATGGAAGTGGATGTGTAATGGTGTGGGGATGCCTTGCTGGTTACACTGTCAGTGATTTATTTAGAATTGAAGACACACTTAACCAGCATGGCTACCACAGCATTCTGCATTGATTATGCCATCCCATCTTGTTTAAGATTATTGGGACTATCCTTGGTTTTTTTGGACAATGACCCAACACACCTCCAGGCTGTGTAAGGGCTATTTGACCAAGAAGGAGAGTGATGGCGTGCTGTATCAGATGACCTGGCCTCCACAATCACCCGACCTTGAGTTGGTTCGGGATGAGTTGGACCTAAGAGTGAAGGAAAAGCAGCCAACAAGAGCTCAGCATATGTGGGAACTCCTTCAAGACTGTTGGGAAAGCACTCCAGGTGAAGTTGAGAGAATGCCAAGATTGTGCAAAGTTTTAATCAAGGCAAAGGATGGCTACTTTGAAGAATCTAAAATCTAAAATATATTTTGATTTGTTTAACACTTTTTTGGTTACTACATGATGCCATGTGTTATTTCATAGTTTTGATTTCTTCACTAATATTCTACAATGCAGAATAAAGTGAACAATTAAGAAAACCCCTTGAATGAGTAGGTGTGTCAAATCTTTTGACTGTTACTGTATATACAGTGCCTTCAGAAAGTATTGACTTGACTTATTCCACATTTTGTTGTGTTACAGCCTGAATTCAAAATGGATTAAATCTCCCAAAATTCTCGGCTTTCTACACACAATCCCCCATAATGACAATGTGAGAGATTTTTTTTTATGTTTTTGCACATTTATTGAAAATGAAATACACACATTTACATAAGTATTCACATTCCTGATTCAATACATGTTAGAACTCACCTTTGGCAGCGATTACAGCTGTTGTGTCTTTAAGCCCGAGTGGATAACCCATGACATTCCGTGCCAAGATTGACAGATTCTGTAATCACCACCCCTTTCAAGCCTATCACAAAGACAAACTAAACAGCTCTTCCCAACATCCTGCCATGACTTGGAATGATCTGCTAAAGGTCAGGAGATAATTATCAGATCTCCTTTATGCCCACATGTATGAAGGAGGGGGAGGTCATCAGAGGCCTTTTGGTGAAACTGCTATGTTCCAACAAAGAAATCCTTCTCTCCCCTTTCTCTCAGCAACAAAGAGGAAATGGCCTAGAGAGAAAAATGACATTTTAAACACAATGTCTTCACAATATAAAAAAAAGTTGGAATCGTCTTTGTCTTTTATTGGACTTTGTCTTTTATTTTTCTGTATTACCAGTGTAATACATGTTTTACTGTAATATGAGACAGCACAAATATGACCATGATAAAATCTGTATATGTACAGTGCCTTGCGAAAGTATTCGGCCCCCTTGAACTTTGCGACCTTTTGCCACATTTCAGGCTTCAAACATAAAGATATAAAACTGTATTTTTTTGTGAAGAATCAACAACAAGTGGGACACAATCATGAAGTGGAACAACATTTATTGGATATGTAGATTATTATGTATCATTGTTTAAAAAATATATATATATGTTTGTAACAAAGATTATGTTGTTTATATCCGTAAGTCCACCAATGTGTGCACTTAAACATTCCACGTTTCTCAATATTCCAAACCCTGGTCACATATTTTTTTCCTCAAATAAGGTTTTACCGGGTCGTTTCACATTTTCGTGACTAAAATGTTTGTATTTTTTTTCTACACACATACACACACAAGATAACTAACTTCTATGGTGTTATTTTTGATGCTGTACACTCCGAACAATAAAATATATTGTTGTATAATGTGCACTGAAAACATTTATGACCATCTGAATGGTTGTCAGAAAAGTATTAAGTAATTAAAGGCTGACATTTTACAGCCAGTGAACACAAGAAATTAACGAGGGAATGGGTAGGTCAAGTTTTTCCGTCCTTGTTTTAACTCTAAAGCAAATCTTATAAGTGAACACATCCCCTTTTGCGTAAGCAACACCATGTCTGATCCCTCAGGCAGGTTTGTTTCGGTGCAGGGGCATATTTATTCAGAGTTTTGGACCCTATTGAATATTTATGCTCCTAACTTTAATGACCATGTGTTTATTCAGAATGTCTTCCTTCAGGTTGCTCAAGCACCACCAGGATGGCTACTGGCTGGAGGAGATTAAAATGTTTGTTTAGATACAGTTCTTGACAGGTCCTCTGATAAACCCTCCCCTCTTACCAAAGCTGGCAAGCTCACCATGTCATTCATGAAAGATCTCAATTTACTAGACATCTGGAGACAGATGCACCCACAGTATAGGGACTACTCTTTTTATTCACACCCACACAACAAACACACACACATCGATAATGTTTTGCTATCAACCCAACTGTTTTGGATACTGAGTGTTAGATACTGATTATCTCCCCAGATTGCTGAGTGACCATTCTCCTCTGTTATTATTCCTACCAAGGTAAATGGAGCATATAGATGAAGGCTAAATTATACACTCCTGAAGAAACCTGAATTTTGTGCATTCATCAAAGTGCAGATCAATATTTTTACTTTGACAAACAAACCCTCTGCTCCTGACAGTTTCATTATTTGAGACACATTGAAAGCCTATCTGAGGGGACAGATCCTTTCCTATACTTAAGGGTTGAAAAGAAAACACGGTGCTGAACTGAATATACTGAACTCTGAAATCTCTGAGCTAGAGAAAACCTACCAAAGAGGCCAGACTAAAGATCTATACAGGCTTATCTTATCGTAAATAAAAAACTGAAATATAATACTCTGAACACGTATCAAGCTGAGAGGGCCATCACTAAATCAAAACAGCCTTACTATGAACTTGGAGAGAATGCACACAAAGTATTGGCATAGCAACTGAAAGCAGAAGATAGTACTAGGACAATTAATTATATAGAAACTCTTACTAATTAGATATTTGATCCTACTGAAATTAAAGATGCTTTGAAGAAGTACTACGGGGTCCACTATACTTCCGAATCAAGCGATGATCCGTCAGAGATTGACTCTTTTCTCTCAATCTCCTATGCCTGTCAGAGGAAGACAGAGAGAGCCTGAGTGAGCAGTTCTCAGTCATGGGGACTACTGTTGGAGGCCATTAAATCTTTACCTTCTAATGAATATCCTGGGAAGGATGGCTTCCCACCAGAGTTCTTTAAAGAATTAAAGGAGCTGTTGGTCCCCTATCTTATGGAGCTACTTAAAAAATCCGGGGAGGACAACTACTTTCCAGAGTCTTTCTCTCAAGTGGCGATTACAGTAATCCACAAGAAAGGGAAAAAACCTGCTAAAGTGTGCTAAAGTGTGCCACCTATAGGCCAATCTCTCTCCTTAACACAGATTGTAAACTGGTCACCAAGATGCTATCTAAGAGACTGGAGTCATGTCTCCCCCTTTTGGTCAACCCATATCAGACTGGCTTCATAATTTAATTGATTGTCCAAGAAGGTTCTTTGATATATTTCACCATGCTAACAAAAACAAAATACCTAGTGTCGCAGTCTCCCTCGATGCCAAAAAGGCCTTTGATAGGGTCGAATGACCATATCTCTTTCACATTTCAGAAATGTTTGGTTTAGGCAACGTGTTTGTAAATTTGATAAAATCGCTATACAAATCTCCTAACACTAGGATCGCTACCAATGGGATAAGTATGTGTAGTTGCACACTGAACACTAGATGGCAGTGTAAATCAATACATTAACCAATGGGAAACAGTCCGTTTGGAACACAACATATAGTAATTGTGTCTTTGTGTCTTTGATCTATAGTCTTTTGGCATGTTTTATTATATATCCATCTTATGATCAGTAACAATTCCATGGTTCTGTATAATACATTGAAACATGCACTGATTATAGAGCAGACTAAGAATGTAAATTGATATGAAATCAGAAGAGAAGCGCATCGCAGAAGTGCAACTCTACCCACAGCACAGAAGTGGGTAGAGAACATAGGTGTCTAAGCAGCCGTGTAATAGGTGGTCTGATAGATAATAACTCTGAACTCTACCCCCCCAAATAGCATGAGTTGCTATTCCCAGACTGGGAATAATTCTTTGTAGTTAGTCAGAGCAAAAGTTATTTGTGTGACCAAGGATGGTTGGCAGCATGTATAAAGATAATAATTTGTGGTTTTAATGTATACTTTGTATATAGTTATGTATAGCTTGAATGGTTGGCAGCAATGTAGGCCATGACTTAGAATTGATATACTTCTGTATTCTTCTAAAAACAATTGTATGGCTAGCGGGCTAGCTGGTTATCTAAGTGGGTGTCGCTGTGGTAGACAGATTTATCATAGAGCAGTACGTGGTGCCATGTGTTCCCTCAGGGTGACCAGGACACGAAGGGCCATGCCTCCACCTCAACAGCTGTTCAGGGGACACAGGCAGAACTAGGGATTTGTATTAAATAATGTATATATTGACATATTGCAAATTAATAAAAGTTGTTCCCCATGAAAAAGAACCAGGGCTCTGGGGAGATTCAGACTCATTACCCATCTTTTTTTGTAAACAAATGTTTTTCTCGGGTCATCATGGCAATACAATTTTACAATTTTTTAATCAAAAAAATAACATTTTCCTCATATAAGACAGCAGAATATTGAAACCAAGCAAGTGTACCGGCCTGCCATGGCAACAATTTCACACTCACAGTCATGCATTTTAGAGTTGCTGGACAGCGAGCTATCTGTGTCTAAGTGGATCTCTCTCTCTCCAGATGCTGTTGTCTAGTCTGCCATGTCATTTGAAGTCCAGCTGCCAGTCGGACCCAAGGAGAAAGGGGATAATTAAACCTCTATCCCTCTGTCCATCTACTAATCACTCAGCCCCTCTACCAGCTCCACAGACAGGCTCCATCTCCAGCTAACAGCCCCAGCTATAGGTCACTCAGAACCAGCCTTCAGCTAAACAGACAGGTCCAGGGACCAGCCCCAGCAATTGGATCCTGCTGCTAGCTCTGCAGATCCGGATGGAATGGGGGTGCTCTCTCTCCCTCTCCCAAATGTTCCTCCCTCCCTCCCTCCCTCCCTTCCTTCCATCCATCCATCCATCCATCCATCCTTTTGAAATGTTTTGGCAAAGTTTACAGGTAACTTTTGATATATTTTGTAGTCACGTTGAGCAAGTTTGAACCAGTGTTTTTCTGGATCAAACGCGCCAAATAAATTTACATTTTGGATATATATTGACGGAATTAATCGAACAAAAGGACCATTTGTGATGTTTATGGGACATATTGGAGTGCCAACAAAAGAAGCACATCAAAGGTAAGGCTTGAATTATATTATTTTTATTTCTGCGTTTTGTGTCGCGCCTGCAGGGTTGAAAAATGGTTTCTCTCTTTGTTTACGGAGGTGCTATCCTCAGATAATAGCATCGTTTGCTTTCGCCGAAAAGCCTTTTTAAAATCTGACATGTTGGCTGGATTCACAACAAGTGTAGCTTTAATTTGCTATCTTGCATGTGTGATTTAATGAAAGTTTGATTTTTACAGTAATTTATTTGAATTTGGCGCTCTGCATTTTCCCCGGCTTTTGGCCAGGTGGGACACTAGCGTCCCACATATCCCAGAGAGGTTTTTAAACTAATTCCCTATTATGTGAGTGTTAACACTAGTGATTCATTTGTCCCAGAGTCTAATGCACTTTCAAAAGCACTTATCTAAATCATTTGAAAGGCTTCTCTGTCGGTGTCCTATAGTGCACTTCTTTCTCTTTCTTCATTTTTTCTTATTTACAATTCCCTTATCAAATCAAATGTAATTGGATGCGTACATATATATATACCCAAAATTAAATCTAGAATCGGCTTCCTATTTTTTCTTCACTCACGCTGCCAAACATACCCTCGTAAAACTGACTATCCTACCGATCCTCGAATTCGCCGATGTCATTTACAAAATAGCCTCCAACATTCTACTCAGCAAACTGGATGTAGTCTATCACAGTGCCATCCGTTTTGACACCAAAGCCCCATATGCCACCCACCACTGTGACCTGTATGTTCTCGTCGGCTGGCCCTCGCTACATATTCGCTATATCTATATCTATCTATATCTATCTATCTCATCTATAAGTCTTTCCTAGGTAAAGCTCCGCCTTATAGCAGCTCATTGGTCACCATAACAACACCCACCCATAGCACGCGCTCCAGCAGGTAAATCTCACTGGTCATCCCCAAAGCCAACACCTACTTTGGCCGCCTTTCCTTCCAGTTCTCTGCTGCCAATGACTGGAACGAATTGCAAAAATTGCTGAAGTTGGAGACTTATATATCTCCCTCACTAACTTCAAGCATCAGTTATATGAGCAGCTTACCGATCGCTGCAGCTGTACAATAGCCCATCCAACTACCTACCTCATCCCCATATTGTTTTAATTTACTTTTTTGCACACCAGTGTTTCTACTTGCACATCATCATCTGCATATCTATCACTCCAGTGTTAATTTGCTCAATTGTAATTACTTTGCTACTATGGCCTATTTATTGCCTTTCCTCCTTACTCCATTTGCACCCACTGTATATAGCTTTTTCTATAGTGTTATTGACTGTACTTTTGTTTATCCCACATATAACTGTGTTGTTGTTTTTTGTCGCACTGCTTTGTTTTATCTTGGCCAGGTGGCAGTTGTAAACCAGGCCTGCCTGGTTAAATAAAGGTGAAATAAAAAATAAATAAAAAACGTACATTTTGCAGTTGTTGTCGCAGGTGCAGCGAAATGCTTATGTTTCTAGCTTCAGTAGTGCAGCAATACCTAACAACACTACACACAAATCCCCAAAATTGAAAGCTCCTATCCCGGAGGAGTTTCATGTTAAAAAACAAACATCCCTTTTCATTGTGATGCACAATGCATCAGACAATCCAATGATTACTCTGACCATCAGTGTCAGTGTTGCACAGAGTCAGTAATAATTTGCACAAATGCACTATTGATATTATCCCATTCAGCTCTTACAATTTACAGTTATTGATGTTTCTTACATATACACACACATCTGTGCATCTTTCTCCCATGAGAGGTTGTGTGTCTATATGCGCGCCCATGCGCGCCCATGACATTCTGCCCTTGAGCAAGGCAGGTAACACCCAACAACAACAACTGCTCCCTGGTCACCGATGACGTGGTTGTTGATTAAGGCAGCCCCCCGCACCACTCTGATTCAGAGGGTTTGGGTTAAATGCCTCGTTGTCCTTGTGTGTGTGTGTGTACGTGGTCTCTGCTCATTAAAGACAGTGTGGCCATTTGCTGCCTGGTGTCTTCAGGGCAGGACCCTGTTCACAGTCCAGTGTTCCGTGTTGTCAGGGAGGATGTGGCATCATAGCAGCCTACTAAGCGTGCCAAGGTCCTGCTGTTCTACCCCTCTGTACACTAACTACAGCACTGTGTAATATGTCAAATCCTGCTCTTTTTCTTTGACAGATATCTCTGTCCCAAAGAATTGAGGGTCATATCTACCCAAGTAATGCTGTTCACTATACTGCTCTTTCCTCCTACCCGTCTCCCTGTCTCTGTTAGAGTGATTCATTACTGTCCTCTGGCAGAGCATAGGTTGATGGCTGCTCTATCTTTCCCTCTCCACCACACCCCTGTCATTTGTATTTGTATTTATTTGTATTTGTATTTATTACTCTTCCTGGGGTCCAGCAAAATTAAGGCAGTTTATACAATTTTGAAAACGTTACAATACATTCACAGGCTGTGTGCCCTCAGGCCCCTACTCTACCACTACCACAAAAAGATGTGTGTGTGTGTGTGTGTGTGTATGTGTCTGTGCCTATGTTTGTGTTGCTTCACAGTCCCAGCTCTTCCATAAGGTGTTTTTTTATCTGTTTTTTAAATCTAATTTTACTGCTTACATGAGTTACTTGATGTGGAATAGAGTTCCATGTAGTCATGGCTCTATGTAGTACTGTGCTCCTTCCATAGTCTGTTCTGGACTTGAGGACTGTGAAGAGATCTCTTGTGGGGTATGCATGGGTCTCCAAGCTGTGTTCAAACAGACAGCTTGGTGCATTCAACATGTCAATACCTCTCATATATACAAGCTGTGATGAAGTCAGTATCTCCCCAACTTTGAGCAAAGAGAGATTGACATGCATATCATTAATATTAGGTCTCTGTGTACATCCAAGGGCCAGCCGTGCTGCCCTGTTCTGAACCAATTGCAATTTTCCTAAGTCCTTTTTTGTGGCACCTGACCACACGACTGAACAAAACTAGGGCCAGTAGGACCTGCCTTGTTGACAGTGCTGTCAAGAAGGTAGAGCAGTGCCTTATCATGGACATACTTCTCCCCATCTTAACTACTGTTGTATCAATGTGTTTTGACCATGACCGTTTACAATCCAGAGTATCTCCAAGCAGTTTAGTCACCACCACTTGCTCACTTTCCACATTATTTATCACAAGATATAGTTTAGTAAATTATTTGTCCCAAATACCATGCTTTTAATTTTAGAAATATTTACGACTAACAAATTCTTTGCCACCCACTCCTCAAAGCCAGTGGCAATTCATTAGCAAAGATTACTTTTGTCAATGCGCCTAGACAGCTACCATGGGGAAATCCTGATTCTACCTGGATTATGTTGGAGAGGCTTCCATTAACTTCTTACGGGCAGGTGGGACGGTAGTGTCCCACCTGGCCAACATCCGGTGAAATTGCAGAGCGCGAAATTCAAACTACAGAATTATAAATATTGAACTTTCATAAAATCATAATATATAATGCATCAACATAAAGCGTAACTCCTTGTTAATCCAGCCGCTGTGTCAGATTTCAAAAAGGCTTTATGGCGAAAGCACACCATGCATCTGAGGACAGCTCCCCGCATACAAAAGCATGAAAAACACATTTCAACCAGGCAGGTGGGCCACGAAAGTCAGAAATAGCGACATGCCTTACCTTTGATGATATTCTTCTGTTGGCACTCCAAAAGGTCCCAGTTACATCACAAATGGTATTTTTGTTCGATAAAGTCCTTCTTTATGTACATAAAAACACAGTTTAGCTGGCGCGCTTCAGTCAATAATCCACCCAGTTTCCCTCCATCAAAATGCATACAAAGTTCATCCCAAACGTTACTAATAAACTTTTCCAAACATGTCAAACAACATTTATAGTCAAACCTTAGGTACCCTAATACGTAAATAAACTACACAATTTAAGACGGAGAATCATTATTGCCTTTACCGGAGAAAAATACCAAAGAACGCGTTCTCTTCCATGCACTTGGAAACACTACAGCCAAAATGGGAGCCACCTAGAAAAACTACAATATCTGGCTAATTTTCCAAAAAACAAGCCTGAACATTTCTCTAAAGACTGTTGACATCTAGTGGAAGCCCTAGGAACTGCAATCTGGGAGGATTTTGCCTTATAATAAAAGTGACAGCCTTTGAAAACAGTGGTAGGCAGATTTTTTTTTTTTTTGGGGGGGGGGGGGGGGTGGTTTGTTCTGCCATATACCACAAACCAGTACAAACACCACAAACCAGTACAAACACCACAAACCAGCATTTCACAATAAATGTTTTATTATTCTGTTCTGTTATTCTGTTATACTCACAGACATTATTTTAACAGTTTTAGAAACTTTAGAGTGTTTTCTATCGAAACACTTATTTTAACAGTTTTCTATGCATATCCTAGCTTCTGGGCCTGTGAGTAACAGGCAGTTTACTTTGGGCACGCTTTTCATCCGGACGTCAAAATACTGCCCCCTACCCCAAAGAGGGTAAAGCACACCCTCTTTGTTCTGTTAGACAGGTAACTCTTTATCCACAATATAGCAGGGGATGTAAAGCCACAAAGTCTAAAAAAACAGCTCCTACAATCTTTTTATCATCAATTTCTCTCAGCCAATCATCAGACATTTGTGTAAGTGCTGTGCTTTTTGAATGTACTTCTCTATAAGCATGCTGAAATTTTGTTGGCTTTACTATTCTTAGGTAGCGGAATGACTTTTGCTTCCCTCCAGGCCTGGGAGCACACACACATTCTAGTAGGCTCAAATTGAAAAAATGGAAAATGGGAGTAGCAATATCGTCCGCTATTATCCTCAGTAATTTTCCATCCAAGTTGTCAGACCCCGGTGGCTTGTCATTGCTAATAGACAACAATCATTTTTTCACCATTGCTTAGTTAGGATGAAAATAATAATTATTGACCGCACCAAGACATACTGTACCTCTCGATGACATTTAGGATGTGCATGTGTGTGTGCGTCCCTGACTACCTTATGTTGGTATGACAACGGCAGCTGTCGAGAAGAGCTCAGGTGAGCATCTGGGGTCTGACTGACCCGGTCACTGGTGACATATTCATAAATATTAATAAACATATTAATAAAACTGGTCACTTGTGGAACAGTGTCAACAGAAATCTCTCAGAAGAAGATGAGGATGTGATCATGCTAAAGCTGGGTAACGAGCTTATTCAGTTCTACACTCGTTCTCCCCTTACCCACAAAGAGGGGTATTACAATACGTGAGGACTTTTTGAGGAACAACAATTGATTCACATTCAAAATCCTATTTTTTTTATAGGCATTTAGCAGATGCTCTTATCCAGAGCGACTTACAGTATTGAGTCCATAAATGTTTCATACTGGTTCCCCTTGTGAATCCAAATCACAACCATGGCATTGCAAGAGCTATGCTCTAACAACTAGCTGACGTTTGTATTCAATACAAAAATGCATAATAAAAGGTCAAATCCATTTAAAATATTCCATGCACCAAAACTGCTGAATACAGCACTGAAATAAAATATGTTACAACCATGCTAGCTAGCATCGACACTTGAATACGTGCTACGTAACCATATTAATAATAGCCTTTTTTATAAGTGAGTGTAACAGTTGTTAAAATACTTTGTGAATTTCACCAGGTTCATATAGCATGTTTATTTGTTATTATGCATGCCTGCCCTGCGTGTTCCTGAATAGGGGAGTGTGTATTTACGTTTTGCCCTGCGTGCTCTTGTACTTTTGTACTTTTTAGGAAGATATTAATATTCTGAATTCATGTGGTTACTAGCTAACTCAGGTATTGTATGTGCGAACGATGACTAGCTCCTCGACTGATCCCAGTCATTTGTATTGTTTGTCTATTATGTAGAAAGAGGTGACATTTGGCAGAACATATGTGCTCTACAAATGTTTTCTTAAAAAACAACCTGATCTCCGAAGTCCACGTCTATCGCCTAAATCAGACACAACACAGAGTTACAGCGGTGCAGTGCACATGAGGACTGGCAAAATCACCATGACGACTTCTGGTATAGCACTGAAAGCACACACACACAACTCCCTATTCCTTATTTCTCCTCTATTCCCCATGCTGCTGAATCAATCTGCTGTGTGTACATTGACACATAGCAGGCCCTATTGACTTTCATGACAGAATATCTCATCCATCCCTTTTGCCTGTCTGTGAGCAAGGTCTTCATATTGTGTAATTGAAAAGACGTTGTCTGAGTTGAATGGAGGTGACAACTTAATGACTTTGAATCCAAACATTTCACACGAACGCTGCATTGCCTTGTGACGTCACCATTGCTAGTCCCTCAATTGATAGGAGACGTTGTGCTATATGGCGTAATACTATGACGAACCCTTTAATCATTTAGAAATACAGTGCAATCGGAATGTATTCAGATCCCTTGGCTTTTTAAATATTTTGTTATGTACAGTTGAAGTCGGAAGTTTAAATACACCTTAGTCAAATACATTTAAACTCAGTTTTTCACAATTCCTGACATTTAATCCAAGTAAGGGTACAAATCTGACGTTCTGCCCCTGAACAGGCAGTTAACCCACTGTTCCTAGGCCGTCATTGAAAATAAGAATTTGTTCTTAACTGCCTTGTTGTTCTTAACTGATTCCCTATCTTAGGTCAGTTAGGATCACCACTTCATTTTAAGAATGTGAAAGAGCAGGAACAGGGAGTACTGGACCCTGGAGGCGCACTGGTGGCCTGGTACGTGGTGCCGGCACTGGTGTTACCGGGCTGGAGACACGCACCTCGGGGCGAATGTGGGGAGGAGGAACAGGGCGTACAGGGCTCTGGAGACGCACAGGAAGCCTGGTGCATGGTATTGGCACTGGTGGTACTGGGCTGGGGACAGGCACCTCAGGGCGAATGTGGGGAGCAGGCACAGGACGTACTGGGCTGTGGAGGCGTACTGGAGGTCTGGAGTGTAAAGCTGACAAAACCCATCCTAGCTGGATAGCCCGGCCAATGCGAAGAGCTGGAATATAGCGCACCGGGCTAGAAATGCGCACTGGAGACACCATGCGCATCTCTGCATAACACGGTGCCTGACCAGTTACACGCTCCCCACGGTAAGCACGAGGAGTTGGCTCAGGTCTCCTACCTGACTTAGCCAATCTCCTCATGTGCTTCCCCCAAAAAATCTTCTTGGGGCTGCCTCTCGGGCTTCCGTGCTAGCCGTGTACCCTTATATCTTCGCTGTTCCTCCATTCTCCTGTATCCCTCCTCGCACTGTTCCAAAGAATCTCATGCAGGCTCTGGCACTCTCCCTGGATCTCAATCTCCTCCCAGGTTGTTACCCATTTGTCCTTCTCCCGGGTCCATTTCTCCATTAAGCGCTGTTCCTCCCAATCACGCTGCTTGGTCCTTTTATGGTGGGTTATTCTGTCACGATCGTCATATTGAGGAGACCAAAGCGCAGCGTGGTGTGAATACATTCTTTTAATGAATGACGAAAATGTCATGTACTGTCATGTTGTGTCTTGTCTCTGTCCTTTCCCTTCACCCTGTCTCCCTCTGCTGGTCGTTGTTAGGTTACCTTTTCTCCCCCGCTTTCCCCCAGCTGTTCCTTGTCTCCTCTGACTACCCATTCACCCCGTTTCCCACCTGTTCCCTTTTTCCCTCTGATTAGGTCCCTATATCTCTCTCTGTTTCTGTTCCTGTCCTTGTCGGATTCTTGTTTGTTGTGTTTCATGCCTGAGCCAGACTATCGTCATGTTTGCTGTAACCTTGTCCTGTCCTGTCGGAATCTGCCGGTCTATCTGAGCCTACCTATGTTTGGTTATTAAAGAAGCTCTGTTTAAGTTAGTTCGCTTTTGGGTCCTCATTCACTCACCATAACAGAAAAACACGAAGTACACTAGACAAACTATACAAAATAATAAGACGACCGTGAAGCTATACTATAAATGTGCAGACACAGGCAACTAGACATAGACATAGATAATAACCCACGAAATACCCAAAGAAGATGGCTGCCTAAATATGGTTCCCAATCAGAGACAACGATAAACACCTGCCTCTAATTGAGAACCAATCTAGGCAACCATAGACATATATAAACACCTAGATGATAAACAACCCCATAAACCAACAAAACCCCTAGACAGTACAAAAACACATACATCACCCATGTCACACCCTGACCTAACCAAAACAATAAAGAAAACAAAGAATACTCAGGTCAGGGCGTGACAAAAATATTAGAGAGAATTATTTATTTCAGCTTTTATTTATTTCATCACATTCCCAGTGGGTCAGAAGTTTACATACACTTAATTAGTATTTGGTAGCATTGCCTATAAATTCTTTAACTTGGGTCAACATGGGTCAAACGTTTCGGGTAGCCTTCCACAAGCTTCCCACAATACGTTGGGTGAATTTTGGCCCATTCCACCTGACATAGCTGGTGTAACTGAGTCAGGTTTGTAGGCCTTGCTCGCACACGCTTTTTCAGGGCTTTGTGATGGCCACTACAATACCTTGACTTTATTGTCCTTAAAGCCATTTTGCCACAAATTTGGAAGTATCCTTGGGGTCATTGTTCATTTGGAAGACCCATTTGCGACCAAGCTTTAACTTCCTGCCTGACTGATGTCGCTATCAGAAGATTCTAAATCTATGCCATTTTTCTGAAATTTTCCAAGCTGTTTAAAGGCACAGTCAACTTACTGTATGTAAACTTCTGACCCACTGGAATTGTGATTTTATTTTTATTTATTTTATTTTTATTTATTTCACCTTTATTTAACCAGGTAGGCTAGTTGAGAACAAGTTCTCATTTACAACTGCGACCTGTCCAAGATACAGTGCGTTATTAGCAAAATAATCTCTAAACAATTGTTGGAAAAATCACTTGTTATGCACAAAGTTGATGTCCTAACCGACTTGCCAAACTATAGTTTGTTAACAAGAAATTTGTGGAGTGGTTGAAAAACGAGTTTTAATGACTCCAACCTAAGTGTATGTAAACTTCCAACTTCAACTGCAGCAGCCTTTTTCTAAAATGGATTAAATTGCTTTTTACCCTCAATCTACTACACACAATACCCCATGATGACAAAGCAAAAACTGTTTTTTAGACAATTTTGCAAATGTTTTACAAGTTGAAAACTGAATTATTACATTCACATAACTATTCAAACCTTTTATTCAGTACTTTGTTGAAGCACTTTTGGCAGCAATTGCAGCCTCGTCTTCTTCGGTATGCAGTTTCAAGCTTGGAACACCTGGTTTTGGGGAGTTTCTCCCATTCCTCTCTGCAGATCCTCTCAAGCTCCGTTAGGTTGGATGGGGAGCGTCGCTGCACAGCTTTTTTCAGGTCTCTCCAGAGATGTTCGATCGGTTTCAAGTCCGGGCTCTGGCTGGACCATTTAAGGACATTCAGAGACTTGTCCTGAAGCCACTCCTGCATTGTCTTGCTTAGCGTCATTGTCCTGTTGGAAGGTAAACTTTCACCCTAGTCTGACGTCCTGAATGCTCTAGAGCAGGTTTTCATCAAGGACCACTCTGTTCTTTGCTGCAATCATCTTTCCCTCGATCCTGACTAGTCTCCCAGTCCCTGCCTCTGAGAAACATCCCCACAGCATGATGCTACCACTACCATGCTTCACTGTAGGCCAAAGAGTTCAGTCTTGGTTCCATCAGACCAGAGAATCTTCTTTGCCGAAAGGCGCCTAAAGGACTGTCAACAAACTCCAAGCGGGCTGTCATGTGCCTTTTACTGAGGAGAGGTTTCTGTCTGGCCACGCTACCATAAAGGCCTGATTGTTGGAGTGCTGAAAATACGGTTGTACTTCTGGAAGGTCCTCCCATCTCCACAGAGGAACTCTGGAGCACTGTCAGCACTGTCAGTTCTTGGTCACATCCTTGACCAAGGCCCTTCTCCCGATTGCTCAGTTTGGCCTGGCGGCCAGCTCTTGAAAGAGTTTTAGTGGTTCCAAACTTCTTCTATTTAAGAATGATGGAGGCCACTGTGTTCTTGGGGACCTTCAATGCTGCAGAAATGTTTTTGGTACCCTTCCCCAGATCTGTGCAACGACACAATCCTGTGTTGGAGCCCTATGGACAATTGCTTGGACCTCATGGTTTGGTTTTTGCTCTGACATGCACTGTCAACTGTGGGACCTTATTAAGACAGGTGTGTGCTTTACCAAATCATGTCCAATCAATTGAATTTACCACAGGTGGACTCCAAGTTGTAGAAACATTTCAAGGATGATCTATGGAAACAGGATGCACCTGAGCTCAATTGAGTCTCATAGCCTGGCGGCCAACTCTTGGAAGAGTTTTGGTGGTTCCAAACTTCTTCTATTTAAGAATGATGGAGGCCACTGTGTTCTTGGGGACCTTGAATGCTGCAGACATTTTTTTGGTACCCTTCCCCAGATCTGTGCTTCGACACAATCCTGTCTTGGAGCCCTATGGACAATTGCTTGGACCTCATGGCTTGGTTTTTGCTCTGACATGCACTGTCAACTGTGGGACCTTATATAGACAGGTGTGTGCTTTACCAAATCATGTCCAAACAATTGAATTTACCACAGGTGGACTCCAATCAAGTTGTAGAAACATTTCAAGGATGATCTATGGAAACAGGATGCACCTGAGCTCAATTGAGTCTCATTGCAAAGGGTCTGAATATTATTATTTTTTTATACATTTGCCAACATTTCAAAAATCCTGCTTTCGCTTTGTCATTATGGGGTATTGTGTGTAGATTGAGGACATTTTTTTCCATCCATTTTAGAATAAGGCTGTAACGTAATGTGGAAACAGGGAAGGGGTCTGAATACTTTCTGAATACACTTGATAACGGGTCTATGGGTTTAAGCTTGTTGTAGCTTGCCTGCTGCAAGCTAGCTTCACTGATAAACACAGGGATGAAATTCTAGCTAGCTAGCTAAGGATGTTGGACACTGCACTGATAAACAGTGTGTTGCTTGTCACTTATCAACGATAGTTTGACAGCTTGCTGATGAAGTTGTATACACGTTCCCAGCAGTCAGTCCATACTTCTGCGTGTTTCCCATGCCTCAATTTCTACATTGTAATGTTGGGTCAGCTAAACTCACAGTGAAGCAGCAGACTGGACATTGTACTGACTCGGGGCAGAGCAAGCAGTTTCCTGCTTCATTAAAACTTGTTCATTGTCATAAAATAATGTTACTACAGTAGCTAGCTAGCTTGCTTATGGAAGAAGCATTGCATTTAGTGTTGCATTAGCTGGTTGGTTAGCTTCTCTTTTGTTTAATATGAAGTGACTGGCTTAGTCTTAGCTAGCAAGTTAATTACAGACAGTTTTCCTGTACATGATCAAACTTCAGAAATATACTAAACTCCTTTGCTAAATGTAAAATTGTGCGACTAAGACCTTCTATAAATGAAGCTTGATATCTTGGATTTATTTAGACTTTTCTTGGGGTAATCTAGTAGTGACTTTTGTTGCTATGTGACATAATAAAATTCATGGTAAGAAGTTGCTGCCAAGGGCGCCAAGTTAGCATGCACACTCGACGAAGGGGCGCAGTGGATCCCTCGGACTCGACAACTAGCATTTGAGATTGACTCGTGAACAAGCATATCGAGTGCTCAAAGTGTTCGGTTTGAGATTCCTCCGGATAGAGGATGATACAGCTGGCTAATTACTATGGTAACACTTCCTATGAATAACCTTTTCTTAATGCATTGTAACCATATAACACCTCATGAGCTATGCATTAGGCATTATAAACACATTTGAATTGACTTAGGTTTTCGTAGGTACGGCTCCCAAATTGTCATTAATTCTGCCTTGTGTCTGGATTATCAACAAGAGACTTTTAACGCTCTTGAGTCTAAGCCTTCTACTAAGATAACATATGGGATGTTTTAGGATGCTCATACCATGGATTATTTAGTTATTTGACAATTGTAGGACCCCTGTAGGTATACAAAAAATATATTTAAAATATATTTAATAAAATATTGAATATTGCCTTACTCCTATTATCCCATAGAAAGGCATTGAATAATACATTCATACATGGCAAAACAGATCAAAAGGAACTTTGTTTTGAAGTGTATGTCCTATATCTTAGAGATAAGAAATCTTAGAATAAAAGGGAAAGTAATGGACCCATATTTAACCCCTTTAATATTGTCACATTATACCCCCTATTAAATTCCATTTATTTTTAACTCCCGGTAACGGGTTACATTCAGACGAGTCCCATTAAGCTTGTGGCCGGCATAGAGCAAAACAGACAATGTTGTTGTGTTCATAAGAGTTTCAGCTTTCAGTATAGTTTCTAGCTGTTTAAATAGTTTCTAGCCCGTTCAGAGGTACAGACATTTTCGTGAGAAAGAAGGAAAACATTTTTGGCAAACGGAAGGGGCAGACCAAAACAAAGCATATTTTGAAAATGATGTTCAAATAGTTTGTAGCTCAAACTGTTCAGACTTTACAGACAATTTTGTGAAAAGTAACTTTCAATATCCTCTCATGTCTGACAAACACGGGCACTGACAAGAGGGATGGCAGACCAGATGTAGAGAGGAGAATGAAGAAGAAAATTGAGTAGTAGAGGGCTGCCAAAGATCCGTTTTATAGCCACACCAGACCAGATACAAAGAGTAGAGGGAAGATGAGAGAGGGAAGCCAAGGGCCTGTGTTATAGCAATGCTTGACCTTTATCTCTGCTCACTTTAGAGCAACTGGCTGATCTGCTGAAAGACAGCCAGCAGGCAGCAGCCCTCTGATGTTCAAGTGTCTGAGTCTGTCTGGTGCTGGGTTTGCTGACAGTAGCTGTTCCTCAGGAGAGAGGAACTTCTATTGTCGCAGGAGAGAGTGAGTGGTTTAACATGTATGTGAACAGCGGATCCTACTGTACCGAGACGAGAGCCTGGGTAGAAGAAGCAGCCAGCTGCCCTTCAGGTAACCAACACAATCTCTCTTACTGCCTGGTCCTGGGTTTCCTGACATCAGCTGTTCGTAAAGAGACAGAGCGACAGCTCTCACTACCATACTGTGGTGAACTCTAAACATAAACAAATAATGGACTTGGTGATAGTGCTGTTAATGTCTGATAACAGCCTCTGTGACATCAATGGCAGTCAGTGCAGATGAAGTAGATGAAGGATTTTTAAGCATTTGAAATATAGCTCAGAACTAGAGTGGGGGAGATTTGCCTTTTATGGCTGACTTACTAACTCAATGAGAACATGGCAGAAAGGGTGGAACTCCTCTCCAAGTCCAATCCATTTCCACTTGCTGCTCTTCTCTTCTTCCCCTCTTTCCAGAAATCACTTCTCTCCTCCCTTGCTTCTTCTCACTGGTGCATTATCCATGACCAATCAGCTAGCATTGCCAGCCCTGCTCACTGATGCCTGGGAGTAAGTGAGTGCCTCAGTTTGTCTTTCTCTGCTTCTCTCGCTCCCCGTCAGAGAGACAGAGAGACTCCCTCTCAATCTCAAATTCAGATTCAGATAAGCTCTATTAGCATGAATGACAAGTCCACTGTTGCTAATGCCAAGTAAGATAATGACATCAACAATCACATTTTTTTTTAAACAATAGAATAATACATTAAATATAATATTGATAATAGTGATGGTGATTAGAGAAGGGGGACAATATATATTGTATATATGAATTTTACAGGATTTGCATTTTATAATTTTTTTTAAAAGCAAAGTGGTTGTCTAAAAAGCATTTTGCTTTAATAAGTAAACAAAAATAAGATATACTGTATATCGGTGCTATGAGATTATGCAGTGCATACGTTCAGGAAGCAGCAGGTAGCTTAGTGGTTAGAGCGTTGGACCAGTAACCAAAAGGTTTCTAGATCGAATCCCCTAGTTGACAAGGTAAAAATCTGTAGTTCTGCCCCTGAACAAGGCAGTTAACCCACTGTTCCAAGGCTGTCATTGTAAATAAGAATGTGTTCTTAACTGACTTGTCTAGTTAAATAAAGGTTAAATAAAAAAACTATGTCTACATCCTCTCTCTCTCTTCTCCTGTCATCTTTCTATTTCTGTCCCTGATGTGTTCCTTTATATGGTCTTTCTGTTAGGACATCTCTTTCCTTTGCCCATGGGACAACATACCAACTCCAGTTAAAATCTATTCAGAAAATCCTCCTACAGCAATCTTTCTATCCCCCCTTTCTCTATTCCCTCCCTCCCTCTCATTATCTTCTCACCCACACTTACACTTTCTTTCTCTCTCTCTCTCTCTTTATCTTTCTCCCATTCGCTCTGTGTTGACACTATATATCCAAAAGTATGTGAACACCCCTTCAAATCAGTGGATTTGGCAATTTCAGCCACACCCGTTGCCGACAGGTGTATAAAATCGTCATTGGATGCAACTTTTCCAACAAGTCAGTAAGTGAAATTTCTGCCTTGCTAGAGCTGCACCGGTCAACTGCGAGTGCTGTTGTGAAGTGGAAATGTTTAGGAGCAACAATGGCTCCGCCGCAAACTGGTAGGCTACACAAGCTAACAGAACAGGTCCGCCGAGTGCTGAATTGCGTAGTGTAAAAATCAACACTCAATACAGAGTTCTAAACTGTCTCTGGAAACAACGTCAGCACGAGAAATGTTCGTCGGGATCTTCATGAAATAGGTTTCCATGGCTGAGCAGCCATACACAAGCCTAAGATCACGATGCGCAATGCCATCTGGGAGTCTGGGTTTGGCAGATGCCAGGAGAACACTACCTGCCCCAGTACATAGGGCTGACTTTAAAGTTTGGAGGAGGAGGAATAATGGTCTGGGGCTGTTTGTCATGATTCAGGCTAGGCCCCTTTGTTCCAGTGAAGGGAAATCTTAACACTACAGTATACGATTACATTCTAGACGATTATGTGCTTCCAACCTTTTATTTACTTATTTGATTTAACTTTTAACTGGGCAAGTCAGGTAAGAACAAATTATTATTTACAATGAGCACCTCTCCCTGGCTTGCTGTCACGCCCTGACCATAGTAAGTTGTTTATTCTCTATGTTGGTTGGGGCATGATAGTGACTAGGGTGGGTCATCTAGGTTTTTTGTATGTCTATGTTGGCCTGATACGGTTCCCAATCAGAGACAGCTGTTTATCATTGTCTCTGATTGGGGATCATATTTAGGTAGAAATTTCCTCATTTATGTTTGTGGGATCTTGTCTACATTGAGTTGCCTGAGTGCACACCTGTAGCGTCATGTTTCGGGTATACTTTATTGTTTTGTTTAGGTGAGTTTCAGTTTATTAAAAATATGCGCAACTCTATTCACGCTGTGCTTTGGTCGACTCATTTCAACGAGCGTGACACCTCCCCTCACAACAACAATATCTGGTGTATTTGGCACATAGGAAAACACATCATCTACATCAAACCAGCTTCCCCTTACACAAGAATGTTTATGCATGTGTGTTGTTGGTGAGACCCCTTGTTTCAACTCGCTGGCTATCAGGTCAACAAGGCGGTCATGTCAAGCAATGTACAAATCATTGTATGAACAGCAACCATTCACAACATGGGCAACGGACTCCATTACCTTTGCCTCGTGTAAAATACAAAATGGGTCATGGTTTGCAGGGTTCCAGAGCCAGATTATACAGTATTTTGTTGGTAGAACTTGCCTTAATAGTAAATAGTAATAGTAAAGGTGAGCATGTCCTCACCAACCATTCTGGAACGTGGAATGGGAAACAGAGTGATCAGCACAGTCCAGAGCAATAATGAATCTGTCACTGTGCCCATGTACTTTAATATGCTGAAATTGAATATTTGGCTCCAAAAGCCTGATTGGTTGCTGTGGGTAGATTAATGGGCCTGGGTGACAGCTCTGTGCGGGTTGAGATTAAACACAAAGGCTTCATCCCAAATGTTATTGTATTCCATATTTAGTGCACAATAAATGGAATAGGGTGCCATTTCGAATGCACACAATAGGGTGCCATTTCGGATGCACACATATAAATGAAGAGGTAGGTGCACAGGCACCGCACACCCTATCACTCTGATGCAATACAGTTTAGATGGCAAGCTGCCTTTATCAGGGTTCTTCTGAAGATAAAGTACACAGTCTTCCCACATAACAAACACCCACACAATCCCTAACCCACATTTCTTGTGTATCACTAAAACCAAATAACAAGTTAAATATGATGGGAGAATCTCTTTGTATGCAAACATACTAACTACACAGACATGAAGACTCACAGCATGAAACACACAGACAGTCACTCATTTGAAAATGTAATTTCTAATGAAATAATAGGCTACTGTTGGGTTCAACATTTTGAACATTGAGATATTAAATAAATTATAGAGAAGAAGCATAGAATAAAAGGAGAAAGTTAAGGGTTCTCTGTAGAAAACCAGAAGGCTTTGGAATGTGTTTGATGGAGGAGAGGAGAGTGACGTGTTGATATAGGGAAGGCAGATGGATATCTGTGGACAAGGTGAAGGAGGGGTTGAGGTCAGCAAATGAGGGGCGAGGTCAGTTCCCCTTAAGGGAGTAATCAGGGTTTATTATCTGGTTACCTTCTTCCTGTTGGGCATAAACTGTAATGATTGGAGAGAGGGAGTGTCTTAAGTGGGATATAAATATCTGGATGGGACAAATGTTGAGTTGTCTGATTACAGCTGGACAGAACCTTTGGGAAGAATTAAACTTGGTTAAAGCTTCGAGTGTCCGTGGGTTACTTACTCTGAAAAATAAGAACCTAACAGATGGCGAGCTAGCCAGGAGTTCACCATGATTTGTAGTCAAACCAAAGAGTCCAGATCAGTGGAGCAGAGCTGGCAACGAAGAAGGTAGGCTAGATCCTATATCTGTTTCCACTCATTTTGACACCTTGGGGAGATGAGAATCGTTGGCTGAACTAATTATGGGATACGGACCTGGAGAGCCTAAGTTTAATTCTATAGGCTCATTGTGTAAACGACCAGTCGTAAATATATGGTGAAGGATAGGTTCCATAAGGATAGGTCCCAGTGGAGGTTTTCCTCTGCGAGATCCAGATAAAAATATAAGAGCCAGGCTAACATAAGTGAAGGTCGGTTCCTTTTAAGGATGGGTCCCAAGTGGAGGTTTTTCTCTGCGAGAGCCAGGCTAATATAGGTGAAGGGTAGGTTCCTTTAAGGAGAGGTCCCAAGTGGAGGTTTTTCTCTGTGAGAACCAGGCTAATATACGTGAAGGGTAGGTTCCATATAGAATAGGTCCCTAGTGGGGGTATTCCGCTGCAAGATCTGTAAAAAGTCCCCTTTGCAGTGAGTTTTAAGACGACAGTTCTAGAAGATTGTGAGTTAAAAAAAACGAAAAGAAAATATAGGATATTCGAACACTGTTTGATTTACGTGTAGTAGCAGTATCAATATGGAGAGAGGTTGGTTTATATCCTATGAGGAGAGGGCGCAGTGAGAGATGATGTGGGTTATAAATAATACTGATATTTGAGGAAGTATTGGAAAAGGACATAAAGTTCTGTCCATATTCTCCAGTAATAAATTCGCAGACGCTAAGGTATTTTTTCTAATACAAAGTATTAAGTGCCGTGACCAATTAATTATTATCCGGTGAAGTGTGTAGTGCTATCTTAGAAAATAGTTAATAGAAGGTGTGTATTATAGACAGGATTGAAGAAATCTAAGACATCCTGAACACCGTCGGGAGTGTTTAGGCAATAACAACTAGTGATATGGCGACAAACGGACACATTTCTCCATGTAATGTAGAGATAGCGGAATTTAACAAAGCCATGGAGGCGCTAAAATAAGCGCATGAGCATTCTACCGATTCGGCTGGAATATGGGAACATTTTTGCAAATAAGACAAAAATGGACAACATTTTCCTGCTGACGGTGAATTCAAATGAAATAAAGAATTCAGCGAGGCAACAAAGACATGAAACCAGAATCAAAAGCTCAATATATCAGCGTTTTGATGTCAGCATTCTATCAACAGAAAATGCATAACAAATAAACCCAGAAAGTGTTACACCAGAACTTTACTACAGAAGACCTCGGAACGGGAGTGTATTGATAAAATTTGCGCTTCTGCTTTTGATGACGGGGTTGCATGGCTGCAAACTTTCTACTTTTAAAATCGGACAAAACAGAGATGCTTGTTCTAGGTCCCAAGAAACAAAGAGATCTTCTGTTGAATCTGACAATTAATCTTAATGGTTGTACAGTCGTCTCAAATGAAACTGTGAAGGACCTCGTCGTTACTCTGGACCCTGATCTCTCGTTTGAAGAACATATCAAGACTGTTTCAAGGACAGCTTTTTTCCATCTACGTAACATTGCAAAAATCAGAAACTTTCTGTCCAAAAATTATGCAGAAAAATTAATCCATGATTTTGTCACTTCTAGGTTAGACTACTGCGATGCTCTACTTTCCGATAAAGCACTAAATAAACTTCATAAATAAATAAACTAAATACGGCTGCTAGAATCCTGACTACAACCAAAAAATGAATTGGACTCACATTTTTCTGGTCTTGACTCTGTCTCGGACACCCTCTGGCCTTGGTCTTGACTTGGACTCCATTTGCTCCGGTCTTGGTCTTGCTTTAGGTGTTCTCGAACACAACACTGGCTACACACATGTCAAATTGATTCCCTAATAAATAACAGAGCAATATGTTTGTATGGCGATTTATGATCCCCCCCCCCCCTCAAAATAACAGAGGGCCAATGATTAAAAACTATAATCGACAAAGAGTACTTTACATTTTACCGTAATGATAACAGCGCTCTGTTGTGCGTACTTTGCATTACGTTTGAGCATAGATCACTGTCTGACCTGTGAGAAGAAAGCCACAATAAGGATTAGCCACAATAGTGGAATTTTTGTTTTGCCTGTAAAATAAAAGGACACATTGAAAGTGACAAAAATGGATATAAACAGGGGAATCTGTTTACAATGAATATACTGTAAGCATGCCCCCAATGCAATTCTAAAGTCTGATAGTATTTTGTTAAATGTATATAACAACTTTCCGAACTTGTTTAGCATTATCTATTCCAGATATGGAAGGATTCCATTATTTGTATAAGTTTGAATGACTTTCAATGCGGGACCTTTATTTTGAAGGCAAACCGAAAATTCCACTATTGTGTCTAATACTTATTGCGGCTAGCTTCACACGTATCATTCTCCACTCCATTGCAAACCCGAACAGTACTGTCGCGATTTGAATATCGTGCTGCTTTTCAAATTCAAGTGAAAGGGCAGCTACTCTTCGGATTGTGGTCGCTTTTACACTGCCTGTAAGTAGCCAAACACATACATTTGATTTTATATATATATATATATATATATATATATATATATATATATATATATATATATATATATATATATATATATATATTATTATGCTCAATATTTCTTTGCGTTTTGTTTTTTCGGTTTTGAAGAGAAGTCATTTTGTGCGTTGGCATGTGGCTTATTTTGTATTTATTATTATGCTGGAACTTCTGTGGACAAATAGCCAATAAATTAATAGATTGAGAAAAGTTAATCATGATTAGCGTGTGGCAGAACTATTGGAATTTAGCCAATGTTTGATACTCATAGAATTTAAAGATCCAGGCATATATAAGTTCAACAGCGCCGCGCTCTACAACAAAAACAGCGCGTGCCCATTTGACGCTTCTGTGTAATGTTTATTCCTTGATGCAGCGTTTTCACATCTGGGCGGATGAGTCAAATGTAGCCTGGGCTAATTTTATTGCTTATACTGTGAAACTTTGCCCAAACAAACTACTTTAGGTCGAAAGGATAATCGCAACATTGCGAATGGTTCTGTTCATCCTTCATGTCTCCTTCAATTTGTTGTCTGGGGCGCCTACAGCCCACCCAGTTCTACTATACGGGTAGCCTAAAAGGCAAACGTTTATGGAGTAATTGCATGGAGAGACCAGACATATTAATTATACTTTTGATTAATCCAGATGATTAGAGTGGTAATTAATTTTCTATTTCTGTAATTTTCTGTCCATCTCCGATGCTGTGTGCCCCATGGTGTTGTGTTGAATGTGTTGCTGTTTTACATGCTAAAGCACATTTCTCTACTATATATTTTCTCTCAATGAATGTCTGTCATTCCTCTTCATGCTTCAATATGAACTGTGAGTGTGTGAACTGCAGATGACCAACCATACGTAAAAGGATAAACCACCTTTTTCACAGATAAGATAAAATAAACATGAATCGGTGTAATCCACTATAGGGACAAACTATCATATCTGTTCAATTAAAATAATCACTTTGAAATTTTTTAAAAGAGCTGGAACCACTCAAATGCACTTAACTTTTGACAGATTTGAGAATACAGGGATTAATTGCCCTTTCAGGTAGAGCGAGAGGGGGGGGGGGACTGAATGAGAAAATAATAGAATTATCCTTTTGGCCATGTAGTGTATGTGGACGCCCCATCAAATTAGTGGATTTGACTATTTCAGCCACACCCGTTGCTGACAGGTGTATAAAATTGAGCACACAGCCATGCACTCTCCATAGACAAACATTGGCAGTAGGATGGCCCTTACTGAAGAGCTCTGACTTTCAATGTGGCACCGTCATAGGATGCCACCTTTCCAACAAGTCAGTTTGTCAAATTTCTGCCCTGCTAAAGCTGCCCTGGTCAACGGTAAGTGCTGTTATTGTGAATTGGAAATGTGACTGACCGACCCAAATCGTTCTTATGTAGCAAAATTTGAAATTGTGTTTTTACATTGGATAAAAGTAGAGACTCAGAGCTACAAAATGCTATATCATACACTACAGTTGAGGAACTATGGGAAAGTACTTTTGCTTTGAAAGTTGATTAATTTGTAAACTTACTTTTGAGAAAATTGCCTTTGAATCTTTTGGTACTTCTACTGGAGAGCCCTTTCTTTGTCCACACCCATTCAACATCGTTCACACCCTTGAAGCTAGGGGGCACTATTTTTATGTTGGGAAAATAACGTTCCCAAAGTGAACAGCCTATTTCTCATGACCAGATGCTAGAATATGCATATAATTGACATATTAGGATAGAAAACACTCTAAAGTTTCCAAAACTGTAAAAATATTGTCTGTGGGTATAAAATAACTGATATTGCAGGCGAAAGCCTGAGGATAATCCAATCAGGAAGAGCCTCTTATTTTGAAACGTCTGTGTTCCTATACGTGCCTGTCCTCCATTTAAAGGGATATCAACCATATTCCTTTTTCTGTGGCTTCCCTAAGGTGTCAACAGTCTTTAGACATAGTTTCAGGCTTTTATTTTGAAAAATTAGCGTGAAGGATTACATTGCGTAAGTGGAGAGGTGGGGGCTCTCAGTGAGTTGGTGCGCAATTGAGTAAACCGGCCATTGTTCCTCCCTCTGCTTTGGAAACAGCTACACACTCGGTTGATATATTATCGAATATATATATATTTTAAAAACTACCTGAGGAATGATTATAAAAAACGTTTGACATGTTTCTGTGGACATTAAGAAGACTATTTGGAATTTCCGTCTGCGTTGTCATGACCGCGCTTTCCTGTGGATTTCTGAACATAACGCGATAAACAAACGTCGGTATTTTGTTCAGCGTGCACACCGGATGCTCTGGCCTACGAGTAGGGTTGATCCGAACGTTCTGACCTCACAACGGCACTCAGGCACCCACGCTAACTGGCTAACATTGGCTTGCTTGCTAGCTACTTCCAGACACATAATGAGAGAACACCCCACTCTGACCATTTTACTCGCTCTAGCAGAGCTGGTTAGGCTGTTTTCATGTTATCCAGAGTGTTGGTGGCTGTAACTGCTGCTGGTAACAATTAAATTATGTTTTCTTGCCGACATTTACTGACACCGGCCATATTCAACGGGTGTTGAGTGTTCTTAAGTTCATCAGTTATTCTGCACACTGGCACACTCAGATGAGAGTCCTCTGAAATTGGAGTAGATGGCCAGACTGAATTTACGAAAGCACCCGAAATGGATACTTGCATAGTGGAGTTTTTTTTGTTAAGACATGTAGCTAGTTAAACAATGAACCATAATCCCAACTCATGACATTATTACCCTGCATGAATCTGCAGGTACCTAGCCCACCAGGTTCAATGTTAGCTAGCTAACATTAGGCTATAGCTAGCCAAGCAAATGGCTCTCTGTCAATTAGTAACGTGTAATATCTGAAAATGTAGCTAGCTAGACTATCTTACCGGCATACATCATTCATGGTTGGAAGCATATCCTGTCAGATGCCATGGTTGACCTTAGTTTGAAGATGTAATCCGGAAAGAGGTGTTTTCTCCATCTCCTTAACTGTCATACTAAAATTCCACTGATTTCAAAACTCGGTGGAGAGCAACACTGAGACGACAGGGTGATTAACAAAAGGCTAAGCTGTGTTTCGCTTGGAGTGGCTTGGACAGGCAAGTCCCATACTATTGTGGAGGACTTAATTCTTCCTGCTGCTGTGGATATGGCTGGGATAATGCTGGTGGATGAGTTAACAGATGTGGTGGACCTGGCACCGCTCCTGGTATATGTCTTATGTTTATGGGGGGTCAATTAAGGAAGACATCCTCTCCTGCAAACCACAGGAAACCAGGACAACATGGGAGGATATTTGTAAAGTTTTGAACAGCTTTGTGACATCAAATGGACTTTGGTGGTCAAGATGTGTTGGTATCTGTAGTGATGGTGCAAAAGCCATGATAGGGAGACATAGTGGAGTGGTAACGCGCATATGCAAGCAGTTGCTCCTGACGCCACTTGGGTACACTGCAGCATCCCCAGAGAGGCTTTTGCTTCCAAGGGAATGCCTGACAGCTTGAAAGACGGTTTGGACACTGCAGTGAAAATTGTTAACTTTGTAAAGCAAGGCCCCTGAATACCCATGTATTTTCTGCAGTATGCAATGATATGGACAGTGACCATGTAACACTTTTACAACATACAGAGATGTGCTGGTTATCAAGGGGCAAAGTATTGACACATATTTTTTTTAAATTGAGAGACTAGCTTAAAGTTTTCTTTAATGACCATTTTCACTGGTCTGACCGCTTGCATGATGACGAGTTTCACACGACTGGCATGTCTGGGAGATGTTTTTTCTTGCCTGAATGATCTGAATCTAGGATTACAGGGACTCTGCAACTATATTCAATGTGAGGGACAAAATTGAGGCTATGATTAAGAAGTAGGAGCTTTTTTCTGTCTGCATTAACAAGGACTACACAAAGGTCTTTCCATCATTGTCTGATTTTTTTTTTGTGTGTGCAATTTTTATTATTTATTTTATTTTTTATTTTACCTTTATTTAACTAGGCAAGTCAGTTAAGAACAAATTCTTATTTACAATGACGGCCTAGGAACAGTGGGTTAACTGCCTGTTCAGGGGCAGAACGACAGATTTGTACCTTGTCAGCTCGGGGGTTTGAACTTGCAACCTTCCGGTTACTAGTCTAACCACTAGGCTACCCTGCCGCCCCAATTACGCAGGTACTTTCCCGAAACGAACTTTCTCGAAACAAACAACTGGATTCGTTATCCTTTTCATCCCCTGCCCCCAGTCCACTTACCGATATCTGAACAAGATTGCCTCATTGAAATTGCAACAAGTGGTTCTGTGAAAATTGAATTTCATCAGATGCCACTGCCAGATTTATGGATAGGGCTGTGCTCAGAGTTTCTTGCCTTGGCAAATCGCTCTGTTAAGACACTGATGCCCTTTGCAACCACTTACCTATTTGAGCATGGATTCTCCGCCCTCACTAGCATGAAAACTAAATACAGGCACAGACTGTGTGGAAAATGTTTAGACTGAGACTCTCCAATACAACCCAACATTGCAGAGTTATGCGCATCCTTTCAAGCAAACCCTTTTCATTTATTCACAATTTTTGATTAAGAAACAAGGTTTTATATGTAAGATGGCTAAATAAAGAGCAAAAATATTGTTTATTATTTGTGCCCTGTTCCTATAAGAGCTCTGTCACTTCCCACAAGCTGGGTTGTGATAACTCCCACTCATTCTTATGTTTAATAAATTTATCGTGTGTGTGGCAGGCTTACAATGAGGGGGAAAAACATTTGAGAGTGCGCTGACCCTGGTACTGGAGGTTGGAGGTTTAATGTTTTGAAGGGGTACGAGACTAACAAATTTGGGAACCACTGCAGAGTGATGAATCATGCTTCACCATCTGGCATGTAGTGTGAGAGGTTTGGCAAATGACAGTAGTCCTCCAGGCTCTTTCATGGGCTGAATGGTCTAAAATGTGCCTGGCGTAATGTTATGGTCTCCTGCAGGAGGAGGAGAAGGCAGTGTGTGTGTTGAAAAAGAGCGTGAGTGTGTAGGTCCATGTTTGTACTTGGGAGAGTTATTGACTCTGAAGTCAGGAAATTTGATGAAATTTGGATGGATACCATGCATGAGAAGAAAAGTTCAACAAAGGGCTTCTTCCTGTCCCTTCCTTTAAATTAAGCTAATTGATTGCACCCAAATTGGCCATTTTAATTGATAGGATAAATATAATCTGCTGCTTGGAGTATTGCTTCTTCATCTTTTGTTCTGTATTCCCTGTGAATTTGGTGATTTGTTTTTCCCCCCTGTTCAGAGATCCATATTTATTGCAAATAAAATGTTGTGATAAATTTATCTAGTGGGCAAAACCTTTATATTTTCACACATTTATTCTATATTCTATTGACTTCAATGTCAAATGTCTCAGAACACGGTGTGGGGAAACTATCACCTGAATACAGGGAATACATTACAAATGGTGAAGAAGCAGTACTGCAAGCAGCAGCTCCATACTACTTGTCAGACATAGAGAACTGATACGGTAGACTGGTTGTTGGGGTGGGATTGGTGTGGAGGGTCCGTGGGTGTCTCTTTACCATTTTAATGGATTCCTCATGTCTTGTGAAATGGCAGGAAGAATTTTGGTCGAAATTGGCTGTTGAGTACTATATTTGTTGAATCCTATAAAAGGGTGAATTTGGATGCAACCAATTTGCTTAATTTCTGAGATTACATTTCAACATATTTCAGGAATGGTGATCTGTTTCAAACTCCAGAAATTATTTCGGAACAATCTGAGATGGTGGGTGTCATAGCTTGCTGGAATGACCCCTCTCCTTTGAGCATTCGATCACTCCATATGAGGGTCTGCGGACACATAGCAATGGGTGTTTTGAATACATAATGAAGTGACATGGTTCTGTACCGATGTTGTCAATGTGTAGGTTAATTGTATGTAGGTGTTACTGTTAATTTCTTGGAACTAGCTCTGCAGCATGTGGTAGCTTTTTGAGCCTGAAATAAGGATAAGGCCATCTGGATAGATACAACGACGAAGTTCTTGAAAATGTCCGCTGACTGAATGCAGAGATTGTGTTGTGGATCAAACGGTAGACTCCTGAAATATAACACCGTCCTTGACCTTTCTTCACCTATGACAACCATTCAAACACTTTAAAAAAATAGTTCTCCATGTAAAAAAAAAAAAAAAAGGCTAACACAAGGGGCTGGTTTCCCGTAGTCAGCCAAACTAAATAGCACTTTCAATTTTATTTTACTCCAGGCCTGATGTGTTTAGTGATTGGTCGATGTATCAGCCAATCACATCCCAGCTGCTAGGCTACATTGGTTTCTCAAATTATCAGTATGGATAATTGTCAGTATGGATAATTGTACAGTTTGATGAAAAGACAGTCTTTTCCTCGCCTTAATGCCTGAACTTGTGATCGACTGCATGTTGCTTTTTTATAATTAAGGCATAATGTTCTTAGCCTTGGAACGGCATTAACAAAGACATGTTTCTTGAGACCTTTCCTAATTTGCCATCATGCGTAGCTTTGAGTTGCTTGCTGAGATTTTTTTTCTTAAGGCATAATTCCATAGCTGCAGTGTGGCACACAGGGATGGAGGGGGTATTTCTTTATTTTTCATTCTTCCTTTCCTAGCTCCCATAGACATAAAGATGCATCTTGAGAAAACTATGTAGAAAAGCTATGGCTGACCCCAATTAGCCGACTGGTTGGTCTGTTGGTTGACCAACAATAATATATATATATTTTTTTTAGCAGTAGCATATACAGTTGAATACAGAAGTTTACATGCGCCTTAGCCAAATACATTTAAACTCAGTTTTTCACAATTCCTTGTAAAAATTCCCTGTTTTTTAGGTCAGTTAGGATCACCACTTTATTTTAAGAATGTGAAATGTCAGAATAATAGAGTGATTACACCTCCAATTGACTCAAATTATACCAATTAGCCTTTCAGAAGCTTCTAAAGCCATGACAACATTTTCTGGAATTGTCCAAGCTGTTTAAAGGCACAGTCAACTTAGTGTATTTTATCTTCTGACCCACTGAAATTGTGATACAGTGAATAAGTGAAACAATCTTTAAACAATTGTTGTAAAAATTACTTGTCATTCACAAAGTAGATGTCCTAACTGACTTTCCAAAACTATAGTTGGTTAACAAACAATGTGTCGAGTGGTTGAAACACTTAGGTTGGAGTTATTAAAACTAGGTTATGTAAACTTCTGACTTCAACTGTACCATTACAGAAGGTAAAGTAAAAACTCAAACAGGTCTGTACATCAACACCGGTATATTTAATAATTAAAGCTGAGGGCGTGTTGTGTATGGCAAATATACCATGGCTTAGGGCTGTTAACTACGACGCAACGCGAAGTGCCTGGATACAGCCCTTAGCCATGGTATATTAGCCATATACCACAAACCCCTGAGGTGCCTTATTGCTATTATGAACTGGTTACCAACGTAATTAGTAAAAAAATAAAAATCAGTCATCTCCTGGTATACAATGCCTGTCAGCAAATCGGCATTCAGGGCTCCAGCCACCCAGTTCATGAAGTTAAATAAGCTATACGGCCCACCCCTAATATCATAGTGTAACATTTACCCCCAAGGAGACGAGGACATTATTGTTCCTCCAAACGTCTATCCAATCCTCTGAGGTCCAGACAAAAGCCAAGGGGTTAAGGACTTGTTTTCAATTTGGAACTCAATCATCTTCACGATTATAATAACCTTGGGTGGGTTTGAGCCTGATGAGGAAAACCGTGTGGGCAACCAGCCCCTTCTCAGCTCCTCATCTGCCCAATCATCATCTACATAATTGTTAACCATGCCTCACATATAGCTTTTCTTAGGGCTGTCCCCGTCACTTGTCTGAATCTGTTCTTTCGACCAATCGATTGTATTTTTCCATACAGTGTATTCAGGCCACTTCCCTTTTTACACATTTTGTTACGTTACAGCCTTATTCTAAAATTGAATCATTTTATTTAATCCATCTACACACAATACCCTATTGACAAAGTGAAAACAGATAAAAACATACCTTATTTACAGAAGTTTTCAGACTCTTTGCAATGAGACTTGAAATTGAGCTCAGGTGCATCCCGTTTCCATTGATCATGCTTGAGATGTTTCTACAACTTGACTGGAGTCCACCTGTGATAACCAAATGTTATTGTACAAGATTTGGAAAGGCACACACCTGTCTATAATTAGGTCCCATAGTAGACGGTGCATGTCAGAGCAAAAACCAAGCAATGAGGTCGAAGGAATTGTTCGTAGAGCTGTGAGACTAGATTGTGTCGAGGCATAGATCTGGGGGAGGCTACCAGATGGAAGACACTCTTCATGACCCCATGTGTGTTATTTCATAGTTCATGCCATCACTATTAGTTAACAACGTGGAAAATAGTAAAAATAAAGATATCCTTGAACGAGTAGGTGTGTCAAATTTTGACTGGTAAAGTGTGTGTGTGAGAGAGAGATCTATCTATCTATCTATCCATCTATCTATCTCAACAAAAAAAGAAATGTCCCTTTTTCAGCACCCTGTCGTTCAACAATAATTCGTAAAAATCCAAATAACTTCATAGATCTTCATTGTAAAGGGTTTAAACTCTGTTTCCCTTGTTGCTTGTTCAATGAACCATAAACAATTAATGAACATGCACCTGTCGACGGGACGTTATGACTCTAACAGCTTACAGACGGTAGGCAATTATGAAAACTTAGGACACTAAAGAGGCCTTTTTACTGACTCTGAAAAACACCAAAAGAAAGATGCCAATGGTCACTGCTCATCTGCGTGAACGTGCCTTAGGCATGCTGCAAGGAGGCATGAGGACTGCAGATGTTGCCAGGGCAATAAATTGCAATGTCTGTACTGTGAGACGCCTTAGCGCTACAGGATGGACAGCTGATCATCCTCGCAGTGGCAGACGACGTGTAACAACACATGCACAGGATCGGTACACCTGAACATCATACCTGCGGGACAGGTACAGAATGGCAACAACAACTGCCCGAGTTACAGCAGGAATGCAAAATTCCTCCATCAGTGCTCAGGCTGTCCGCGATTGGCTGAGAGAGGCTGGACTGAGGGCTTGTAGGCCTGTTGTAAGGCAGGTCCTCACCAGACATTACTGGCAACAACATTGCCTATCGGCACAAACCCACCGTCGCTAGACCAGACAGGACTGACATAGTGCTCTTCACTGGCGAGTCACGGTTTTGTCTCACCAGGGGTGATGGTCGGATTTGCGTTTATCGTAGAGGGAATGAGCATTACACCGAGGCCTGTATTCTAGAGCGGGAGCGATTTGGAGGTGCAGGGTCCGTCATGGTCTGGGGCGGTGTATCACAGCATCATCGGACTGAGCTTGTTGTCATTGCCTGCAATCTCAATGCTGTGCGTTGCAGGGAAGACATCCTCCTCCCTCATTTGGTTCCCTCACGTGGTACCCTTCCTGCAGGCTCATCCTGACATGACCCTCCAGCATAACAATGCCACCAGCCATACTGCTCGTTCTGTGCATGATTTCCTGCAAGACAGGAATGTCAGTGTTATGACATGTCCAGCGAAGAGCGTGGATCTCAATCCCATTGAGCACATCTGGGACCTGTTGGCTCGGAGGCTGAGGGCTAGGTGCCATTCCCCACCCCCTTTACAGAAATGTCTGCGAACTTGCAGGTGCCTTTGTGGAAACATCTCACAAAAAGATTTGGCAAATCCGGTGCAGTCCATGAGGAGGAGATGCACAGCAGTACTTAATGCAGCTGGTGGCCACACCAGATACTAACTTATTTTGACCACCCCTTTCTTTAATCAATTTCTGTTAGTCACGTATGTGGAATTTGTTTTGTCCATGTCTCAGTAAATATGTTCATACAAATATTTACATATTAATTTTGCTGAAAATAAATGCAGTTGACCGTTAGAGGGCGTCTTTTTGCTGAGATGTAGAGTTGAAGTCGGAAGTTTATATACACTTAGGTTGGAGTCATTAACACTCGTTTTTCAACCACTCCACAAATTTCTTGTGAACAAACTATAGTTTTGGCAAGTAGGATAGGACATCTACTTAAATAATCTGTAAACAAATGTTGGAAAAATTAACTTAACTCAGCCTATCATAAGTTTCTAAAGCAAAAAGTGCAAGTCATTCCCAGAACCTTGTGAAGATCCAGGAGGAAACAGGCACAAAAGTATCTATATCCACAGTAAATTGAGTCCTATATCAACATAATTTGAAAGGCAGCTCAGCAAGGAAGAAGCCACTGCGCCAAAACCACCGTTAAAAAAAGCCACACTACGGTTTGCAACTGCACATGGGTACAAAGATTGTACTTTTTGAAAAAATGCCCTCTGGTCTGATGAAACAAAAATAGAACTGTTTGGCCATAATGACCTTCAGTATGTTTGGAGGAAAAAGGGTGAGGCTTGCAAGCCGAAGAACACTAGTCATAAAGTGCGGGGGTGGCAGCATCATGTTGTGGGGGTGCTTTGCTGCGGGATTGACTGGTGCACTTCACAAAATAGATGGCGTCATGAGGGAGGAAAATTATGTGGATATATTGAAGCAACATCTCAAGACATCAGTTACCAAGTTAAAGCTTGGTCGCAAATGGGTCTTCCAATTGAACAATGATCCCAAGCAGACTTCCAAAGTTGTGGCAAAATGGCTTAAGGACAAAGTCAAGGTATTGGAGTGGCCATCACAAAGATCTGACCTCCATCCTATATAACATTTGTAGGCAGAACTAAAAAAGGATGTGTGAAACCTGACTTAGTTACACCAGCTCTGTCAGGAGGAATGGGCCAGAATCTTCCCAACTTATTGTGGGAAGCTTGTGGAAGGTTACCCACAATGTTTGACCCAAGTTAAACAATTTTAGGCAATGCTACCAAATAGTAATTGAATGTATGTAACCTTCTGAGCCACTGGGAATGTGAAGAAATAAATAAAAGCTGAAATAGTGTAGCTTACTATTATTCTGACATTTCACATTCTTAAAATAAAGTTGTTATCCTAAGTTACATAAAACAGGGAATTTTTAATAGGATTAAATGTCAGCAATTGTGAAACTGAGTTTAAATGTATTTGGCGAATGTGGATGTAAACTTCCGACTTCAACTGTATTTCAATATTTGGTTTATTAAATGTGATTTGCCACTCTCCGCCTTTTTCTAGCTTACTGTCTTGAGTCATCTCTCCTTCTACATGCCGTTTTCCACCACACACAGCAATCCCCGCCCCCTGTCATTCAGCCATAACCATGGCCTAATGATGGCTTGTGTTGAGGACCAATGATGTCTTTGATAACATTGCCTACCAAGGAGTCAATCATGCTACAATTGGAATGCGATTCAATGTGCTTACTCCCCTAAGTGGCACCTTTTGATAAGTTATATATCCTTAGAATTGCTGTCCTCGTCTCTGTTTCAGCCTGATGGACAAGGTTAACAATGTGTCACAATAGGATGCGTTTTATGCACTACCTTCTTGTATGAATGAGGTAACCATGGCCTTAATGGCATTCATTGTGTCCCTCTTATCCTGAGTGCTTCTGTCTCTGAAAGCACGATCCAGCCACCTCAACCAACCCAGTAATTACTAATTAGACACTTGTGCATAAAGTGGTTGTCCTTCGAGCTCATAACAATCTATCTAATGGGTTACATTTAGCATTTAAGGCATGGGCAACAATGGGGATGATATTATTGTGGCCGTAGGCAGCACAGAATAATCAATAGATCTGACTGCACAGAGGTGCTTGGCAAGATAGGTTACAGCGGGAGACCAGCTTATGTGTATTGGGGGAAATCCAAGCTCCATCAGCTAGGACTAGATATTGGTTAATCAAATCTTCCCATTCCTGCTCAATTTGGCATGTCTCCCTAAACAGCCGAACTGTAAAAGGATTCAGTATTCTCTCTAGTTGGGCTCTGAGATGGAATAACTATTGAATATTTTCACTTTTGATTGTGTGGGGTGAGTGAATGCATTCCAGTTCTGTTGACAAAAATTTGGATTTTTTTTCTTTCTACTGCCACTGTTATAGGTAACAATCCTTATAGGTAACAAGTGCTTATATTACTGTGCAGATTTTTTGACAATTGTGGGAATAAATTAAGATAAACCAGATTTGCTTTACCCCCTTTTTCTTCCCCGATCCAACTAT